>NC_060142.1:646129273-646432328 GCF_021461385.2 Schistocerca piceifrons
GGAATAAACAAAGACCTGTTTGATTTGTATCAAATTATGCTTGTTCAAAGATGTTAAAGACTGTTCTACAGGAACGGTCCATGTTGTCCCAATTGATGGAAGTCGTCTGTAATGTAACATCGTACATTGCGTTGATTTTCTTTCACTTGTTAGTTGCTTGTGTAACAATTGCATCTGCAGTAGCTCACCTGTTGATATGAACTCCACGTTGCTCAAAAAGTTGATGATCTGAGCCACTGTCGCTATGGTTTAAGCGCTTAAAAATCGCGTGTGTGCACTTCGAAATTCGCGGTACGTGCCGCTACGTTCTCTCGTCCCAGCCCTGTCTGCTTATTCGCATTATAGGCAGGAAGGTCTGTTGAAACTGCTGTTATAAGTGGTTCTTCGTCTGGCGAAAAATAAGTAACTTTAACATAGAAAATACTTGCAGTACGCTTATTCTATTTTATTTTATTTATTTTATTTTTTTTTGAGTCATCAGTCATCTGACTGGTTTGATGTAGCCCGCCACGATTTCCTTTCCCGTGCCAACCTCTTCATCTCAGATAAGCACTTGCAACCTACGTCCTCAATTATTTGCTGGATGTATTCCAATCTCTGTTTTCCTATACAACTTTTATCCTCTATAGCTCCCTCTAATACCATCCAACTTATTCTGTGATGCCCTATCACCTTGTCTCATCTTTCCGGTGTTTTCCACGTATTCCTTTCCTCTCCGATTCCGCGCAAAATCCCCTTACCTTGCCAGTCCACCAGATATTTCAACGTGCGTCTGTTGCTCCACATCTCAAATGCTTCGATTCTATTCTGTTTTCCCACAGGACCATTTTTAATTACCATATAATGATGTGTTCCAAAAGTACATTCTCAGAAATTTCTTCCTCAACTTAAGGCCTACGTTTGATACTAGTAGACTTTCCTTAGCGAGGAATGTCGTTTTTTCCTGTGGTAGTCTGCTTTTTATGTCCTCCTTGCACCGTCTGTCATTGGTTATTTTACTGCCTAGGTAGCAGAACTCCTTAGAGTCATCTACTTTGTGACCATAAATCCTGATGTTAACTTTCTCGCTGTTCACACTGCTGTTACTTCTCTTTACTTTCGTGTTTCTTCGATTTACTCTCAATCCGTATTCTGTAATCATTAGACTGTTCATTCCATTTAGTAATCCCCTAATTCTTCTTCACTTTCATTGAGGATAGCACTGTCATCGGCGAATTGTTTCATTGATATCCTTTCATCTTGAGTTTTAGTTCCACTGCAGAACCTTTCTTTTATTTCCATCACTGCTCCTTCGATGTACAGACTGAACAATAGCGACCGAATGCTATATCCCTGTCTTACACCATTCTTAATCCGAGCACTTCGTTCTTGATCTTCCATTATTGTTCCCTCTTGGCTCTTGCACATGTTGTATATTAGCTGTTTCTCCTGATAGCTTACCCCTATTTTTCTCAGAATTTCAAGCATGTTTCCCCATCTGACATTGTCTAACGCTTTTTCGATGTCGGTAAATCCAGAACGACTTAGAAGCAAAAATTTTGACAATGCATTTCTTTCGGTGTATTCTTCCTGTGTGTAAAATCTTAGGGCAAGTTTTGACATGTAGGATTGGACCATTCCTTTGTTAGTTGGAGGAGAAATTCCGATTTATGCCAGATAATTTTTGATTTGACTTTTTTTTTTCAAACTTGTTTCAGCACCTTCTCTGCCGCCTGAAGTGGATTTTATTTATTGTTCTTTCTTTTTTGACACCATTAATTATTTACGTCTATAGTTCTACAGCTTGCTTGCTGATTACCGAGACTGAAGATGACATCAGACTGGAATCTCCAGGTTGCAGCCAACAGGTTCAGATTACAACCTGAAATAGTCTGTAGACGTAATTGCAGTGGTGGCATTTTATGCCATGCACCCAGTAATATCAAATTAGCATCAATGACAAAATAATCGAATAAGTTAAATATTTTATAATATTAGATGTGAGATCACTTGCTTCATATAAAGTAATTAATTTCATGACCTGTTTCGACAGTAACTAGCTGTCATCCTCAGATTTTCAGTGTCGTCGACATGTTGAGAACATGATCCAATTACTAACACAACTCCACACTGATATATTAGGCATATATCAGACGTAAAATGTCCATAGCTAAACAGCTACATCAGCAAAGATGATGCGTCGATAACAGCTCAGGAATACAAAATCCGTGAGAACAGAATTTCAGACCAGCTTTGTGATGAAATATTCCTCGCATAGAGAATACAGCATGTCTATCTCAAAGGAGAGAAATCATCTGAGTAAAAGAAAATTAGAGTGTACTTTAAGAAAGTGTTATGGAAGCATTATTGCCTACCATGTATATAAATTGCCTAGTAGATAATGTCGGAAGCACAAACATGCTGTTAGCGGATGATGATGTTGAATACAGAGCAGTCGAAATGCTAATAAATTCTAATGAAGTGCAGAAGTTCGACGATGGTGCAGGGATATCAGTTGATTCTAACATAAAGTCCGTATTGGGCATAAACAGGCCTATTATTTTACGATGACATGGTTGCCAAACAATCTCTGGAAGCAGTCACACCCACTGAATATCTAGGAGCAAGCATTCTGAAGCATTTAAAATGCAAGAAACAGATAAAACCAACCGTAGGAAAGGCTGATGCCAGATGGGGGTACATTTGAAGAACCCTCATTTCCACCAAAACTTTGAGCAACGCTGTTCGTCAAAACGTTCGTTCATTCAATGCGAAAGCGTCGCCCAAATCTAGTGGCAGGCGCTACAGCGGAGGAAGATTAGAGAGATTCGAGTTAACACGCAAGCTTACCAAGAATCATTCTTCCTGCTCACAATTTGCAACTGGAACAGAAAACGGGGAAGTGGCAGTGCTGCGCAGTGTGCCACGCAGGGCGCACGGTAAGTGTTCTGTATACGTAGAAGCAGGGATGAAGTGGCTGCAGCCTTCAGCATCGAGTTTATGTGCAAATAACTTTATATTAAATGATATAGATCATTATATTCGTAGGTAAGTCATTATGTCAATTCCAGTATTTCAGTTTTTCATACAAAACACAGGAACATGCATCTTCGTGTTATAGACCTCATTTTTCGGCTATACGAAATAAATGTCTGCATTCGTAGCTGAGCGGTCTCTACTCCTTCCACAAGGAGCGCTTGGGTCCAAAGTACTTTTGCCCTGAATGGATTGGGACGGTGTCCACACAGCGTTGTGGGGACATCCGAGAAGAAAAAAGCTCTGTTTCTGAAAACTGACATTGACGGCCCGGAAGCTGGAGGGCAAACCACATATCGCTTAAAATCTCATACCTGATGACTGATGGTCCATCAGACACACATTGTAACATTTGATGGTTCACTGCACATTAATACCAAGCTGTTGCTTTTCTGTTTCAGTGTGTTTCTTCATTTCGATTGGAAGATCTCTGTCCGCTGCGACCCGAAACATTAGTTGTTGTTGTTGTGGTCTTCAGTCCTGAGATTGGTTTGATGCAGCTCTCCATGCTACTCTATCCTGTGCAAGCTTTTTCATCTCCCAGTACCTACTGCAACCCACATCCTTCTGAATCTGCTTAGTGTATTCATCTCTTGGTCTCCCTCTACGATTTTTACCCTCCACGCTGCCCTCCAATACTAAATTGGTGATCCCTTGATGCCTCAGAACATGTCCTACCAACCGATCCCTTCTTCTGGTCAAGTTGTGCCACAAACTTCTCTTCTCCCCAATCCTATTCAATACTTCCTCATTAGTTATGTGATCTACCCATCTAATCTTCAGCATTCTTCTGTAGCCCCACATTTTGAAAGCTTCTATTCTCTTCTTGTCCAAACTATTTATCGACCATGTTTCACTTCCATACATGGCTACACTCCATACAAATACTTTCAGAAATGACTTCCTGACACTTAAATCTATACTCGATGTTAACAAATTTCTCTTCTTCAGAAACGCATTCCTTGCCATTGCCAGTCTACATTTTATATCCCCTCTACTTCGACCATCATCAGTTATTTTGCTCCCCAAATAGCAAAACTCCTTTACTACTTTAAGTGTCTCGTTTCCTAATCTAATTCCCTCAGCATCACCCGACATAATTAGACTACATTCCATTATCCTTGTTTTGCTTTTGTTGATGTTCATCTTATATCCTCCTTTCAAGACACTGTCCATTCCATTCAACTGCTCTTCCAAGTCCTTTGCTGCCTCTGACAGAATTACAATGTCATCGGCGAACCTCAAAGTTTTTATTTCTTCTCAATGAATTTTAATACCTACTCCGAATTTTTATTTTGTTTCCTTTACTGCTTGCTCAATATACAGATTGAACAACATCGGGGAGAGGGTACAACCCTGTCTTACTCCCTTCCCAACCACTGCTTCCCTTTCATGTCCCTCGACTCTTATAACTGCCATCTAGTTTCTGTACAAATTGTAAATAGCCTTTCGCTCCCTGTATTTTACCCCTGCCACCTTTAGAATTTGAAAGAGAGTATTCCAGTCAACATTGTCAAAAGCTTTCTCTAAGTCTACAAATGCTAGAAACGTAGGTTTGCCTTTCCTTAATCTTTCTTCTAAGATAAGTCGTAAGGTCAGTATTGCCTCACGTGTTCCAGTGTTTCTACGGAATCCAAACTGATCTCCCCCGAGGTTGGCTTCTAGTAGTTTTTCCATTCGTTTGTAAAGAATTCGTGTTAGTATTTTGCAGCTGTGACTTATTAAACTGATAGTTCGGTAATTTTCACATCTGTCAACACTTGCTTTCTTTGGGATTGGAATTATTATATTCTTCTTGAAGTCTGAGGGTATTTCGCCTGTTTCATACATCTTGCTCACCAGATGGTAGAGTTTTGTCAGGACTGGCTCTCCCAAGGCCGTCAGTAGTTCCCCTGGAATGTTGTCTACTCCGGAGGCCTTGTTTCGACTCAGGTCTTTCAGTGCTCTGTCAAACTCTTCACGCAGTATCATATCTCCCATTTCTTCTTCATCTACATCCTCTTCCATTTCCATAATATTGCCCTCAAGTACATCGCCCTTGTATAGACCCTCTATATACTCCTTCCACTTTTCTGCTTTCCCTTCTTTGCTTAGAACTGGGTTTCCATCTGAGCTCTTGATATTCATACAAGTCGTTCTCTTATCTCCGAAGGTGTCTAATTTTCCTGTAGGCAGTATCTATCTTACCCCTAGTGAGATAGGCCTCTACATTCTTGCATTTGTCCTCTAGCCATCCCTGCTTAGCCATTTTGCACTTCCTGTCGATCTCATTTTTGAGACGTTTGTATTGCTTTTTGCCTGCTTCATTTGCTGCATTCCCTCTCAGGGGACACCGCCTTATAGTAGGCACCTTCAGTGCCGGGCGGGAGGGTTTGCGTGCTTCGGTGAAGTCGAGAGCTATGCCGGCGGTAGCATAGCTACTGGCAGGGTCTCCCAAGCCGGACTGGTCCCGACAGAGGAGCCAGACAAAGTGTGTCCCACAACATAGGGCAGGGAGGGCTCTAGAGGCGTAGTGAAGCCAGCTTCCCTAGAGGAGTAAACCTCATACAAATCCTGGTCCTCCAGTTTGGGGGTTGGGCATGGGGCTAATAACCCCATACTGTAAAAAAAAAGAATATTACGGAAATTCAACAGAAGCCTCGGAAACTGGATGGAAAGCATGTATCACGACCCCGGCAAAGGAAACGGATAAAGGATCTAACAGTAGCATCATGGAATGTGAGGACAATGCTTCAGCCTGGAAAGATGAAAGAAATAGCTAATGAAATTTTAAAATTCAAATATGATATTGTAGGGCTACAGGAAATAAGATGGCAGGGGAATGGGCAGATAGATAAACCTGAGTACTCGTTGGTATATAGTGGTCCAGAAGAAAGAACAGGCCAACTTGGAACAGGGTTTATAATAACTAGGGAAGTTAGGAAAAGCCTTCTAGAATTTGAACCCATAAATGAAAGGATATGCAGACTCAGACTAAAAGGTAAATTTAGGAATATATCAATAGTTAATGCACATGCACCAACAGAGGAAAAAGAGGATATAATTAAAGAACATTTCTACGAAGACTTGGAAAAAGTATACGGTGCAGTACCTAAATATGACCTGATGCTAGTAATAGGAGATTTTAATGCAAAAATAGGGAGGAATGAACATCTGTATGGAGTTTCTGGAAAATATTCACTACATGAAGAAAACAATGAGAATGGAGACCTATTATGCCAATTCGCAGCAAGGAATAATATGATTATTAAAATTACCTGCTTTCCACATAAAAGGATCCATCTGGGAACTTGGAAGTCTGCAGCCAATGGAGTAGTCAATCAGATTGATCATATTTTAGTGATTGCACGCCACTCCACGTCAGTCACGGATGTACGGAGCTGCAGAGGACCAAACTGTGATTCAGACCACTTTCTGATAAAATCAGTCTTGAGAGAGAAACTGTCACTAACAAATGGCAACAGAATGGGAAAGATGATGAAATGGAATACAGACAAACTGAACATCCCCGATGAAGTAAAAAAATACCAAGCAACACTAAGCAGAAAGTTGAGCAATGAAGAGACCACAGAAGGAGTAGATGGAAGGTGGAACAGGTTTGAAAAAGCCATTAAGGATGCTGCAGAGGAAATAATAGGCATAAGAAGGAACAGAAGAACCCAGGAGTGGTTTGATGAAGATTGCAGGTCAGCAATAGAGGAAAAGAACAGGGCAAGAACAAAAATGCTACAGAGAGAAACCAGAAATAATGTGGAACAATATAGAGAATTAAGGAGAAGAGCTAACAGACTGTGCAAGAGAAAGAAAAGAGAGTGGAATAAGAAGAAATTTCAAGAACTAGAAGAACTAAAGGAACAGAGTGAAATAAGAAAGTTCTATCATGCCATAGGCAAAATGAAGAATAGATTCCAACCAAAAACAATGGCCTGTTCCAGTAAAGATGGGAAAATGATAATGGAGGAAGAACAGATAGTGGGAAGATGGGCAGAATATTTCAAAGATACACTAAGCACCAGCCTAGAAGATGAAGAGACAGCTGCACAGGAGGGAAGAGTGGAGCTGGAAGTAGACAATGAAACCAATGAGGCAAGAAAACCAACACTACAAGAGGTCTCCCAGGCTGTGCACAAGTCAAAAAACAATCGAGCCCCTGGGGAAGACAGCATAATTGCTGAATTAATAAAAACTGGTGGTGAGGCTGTAATAAAGGAACTGCACACATTAATATCAGATATATGGGAAACAGAAACTATGCCAGATAATTGGAAAATTGGAATAATAGTCCCCATTTATAAGAAAGGGGACAGAACAGCATGTGAAAACTATAGAGGTGTAACACTCCTAAGTACAGCTTATAAGATCTTCACAAGTATATTAAACGAAAGGATACGGAAGTGTGCAGAAGGCATACTAGGGGAATATCAGTGTGGCTTTCGACCGGGCAGAGGAACAACTGATCAAATATTTGTGATAAGGCAAATGATGGAAAAGTTCTATGAATATGATATAGATCTGCATTTCTTATTCATCGATTTCAAACAAGCCTTTGACAGCATAATTCGGCAAGAACTATACAGAGTACTGAAAGAAGTTGGTATATGTGCTAAATTAATAAGACTAATCAGAATGACAATGACAGAGACAAGAGCAAAAGTAAAGGTCCTTAGCAGAACAAGTGAGAGCTTTGACTTTAATAAAGGTGTGAAGCAAGGGGATAGCCTCTCCACTGTCCTATTCAACATTGTCCTGCATAGTGCAGTAAATAAAATCAACAAAAGAGGCACCATATTTATGAAAACTAGCCAGATATGTGCATACGCTGATGACATTGCTATAGTAGGAAGAAATACCAATACACTCCTAGAAACATACCGGGCAATGGAAACAGAAGCCTTAAAAATTGGCCTCATAGTAAATGTAAACAAAACAAAATATATGGTAATGTCACAATCTGAGGCCAGAAGAACCCCTAAAAACCTAAACATCAATGGGAAATGCTTCAATGGAGTGTCCTCTTTTAACTATTTGGGAGCCCTAATAACAAATGATAACAGTATTGGAAAGGCTATAAGGGAAAGAATACAAGCAGGAAACAGAGCTTACTTTGCAAATATGCAGCTTTTCAAAAATAGCCTTGTTACAAGAAAAACTAAATTGCTAATATATAATTCCCTAGTCCGCCCAGTTATCACATACGGCTCAGAGGTATGGACATTGACAGAACACGATAAAAATGCTCTAAGAAGCGTTGAGCGGAAAATACTACGCAAAATCTATGGGCCAATAAGGGAGGAAGAAGGCTGGAGAATACGCTACAATGCTGAATTACAGGAGTTAATACAAGGCAGGGACATAGTAAAATTTGTTAAATCACAGCGAATACGATGGCTAGGACACTTGGAGAGAATGGCAGAGGATAGAATGCCAAAGAAAATGATGAAAGGTATGATCCATTCAGTTAGGCGAAAAGGGAGACCTAGAAGAAGATGGATCGATGAGGTAATAATGGATATCAGCAATATGGGAGTCCGGGGGTGGAAAAGAGCAGCAAATAACCGAGAAGTGTGGAGGAAGATTGTTGAAGAAGCCAAGGCTCACCAAGGGCTGTAGAGCTACTGAAGAAGAAGAAGAAGATTTGCTGCATTTTTGTAATTTCTCCTTTCATCAATTAAATACAATATTTCTTCTGTTACCCAGGGATTTCTACTAGCCCTCGTCTTTTTACCTACTTGATCCTCTGCTGCCTTCGCTACTTCATCCCTCAAAGCCACCCGCTCTTCTTCTACTGTATTTCTTTCCCCCATTCCTGTCAATTGTTCCCTTATACTCTCCCTGAAACTCTGTATAACCTCTGGTTCTTTCAGTTTATCCAGATCCCATCTCCTTAAATTCCCACGTTTTTGCAGTTTCTTCAGTTTTAATCTACAGGTCATAAGCAATAGATTGTGGTCAGAGTCCACATCTGCCCCTGGAAATGTCTTACAATTTAAAACCTGGTTCCTAAATCTCTGTCTTACCATTATATAATCTATCTGATACCTTTTAGTATCTCCAGGTTTCTTCCATGTATACAACCTTCTTTCATGATTCTCAAACCATGCGTGCTCTGTGCAAAATTCTACCAGGCGGCTTCCTATTTCATTTCTTAGTCCCAATCCATATTCACCTACTATGTTTCCTTCTCTCCCTTTTCCTACACTCGAATTCCAGTCACCCATGACTATTAAATTTTCGTCTCCCTTCACAATCTGAATAATTTATTTTATTTCATCATACATTTCTTCAATTTCTTCGTTATCTGCAGAGCTAGTTGGCATATAAACTTGTACTACTGTAGTAGGTGTGGGCTTCGTATCTATCTTGGCCACAATAATTCGTTCACTATGCTGTTTGTGGTAGCTTACCCGCATTCCTATTTTCCTATTCATTATTAAACCTACTCCTGCATTACCCCTGTTTGATTTTGTGTTTATAACCCTGTAGTCACGTGACCAGAAGTCACTTCACTAATTCCCACTGTATCTAACTTCAACCTATCCATTTCCCTTTTTAAAGTTTCTAACCTACCTGCCCGATTAAGGGATCTGACATTCCACGCTCCGATCTGTAGAACGCCAGTTTTCTTTCTCCTGATAACGACATCCTCTCGAGTAGTCCCCGCCCGGAGATCCTAATGGGAGACTATTTTACCTCCGGAATATTTTACCCAAGAGGACGCCATCATCATTTAATCATACAGTAAAGCTGCATGCCCTCGGGAAAAATTGCGGCTGTAGTTTCCCCTTGCTTTCAGCCGTTCGCAGTACCAGCACAGCAAGGCCGTTTTGGTTATTGTTACAAGGCCAGATCAGTCAATCATCCAGACTGTTGCCCTTGCAACTACTGAAAAGGCTGCTGCCCCTCTTCAGGAACCACACGTTTGTCTGGCCTCTCAACAGATATCCCTCCGTTGTGGTTGCACCTACTGTACGGCTATCTGTATCGCTGAGGCACGCAAGCCTCCCCACCAACGGCAAGGTACCCTCCTTGAAATGATATTGTGTTTCACATCCGTGAAAACTTGGAACTTTGTGGGAACAGGAAAGGGAGGTAATGACAGTGGCACGTAAAGTGCCCTCCGCCACACACCGTTGGGTGGCTTGCGGAGTATCAATGTAGATGTAGATGTAGATGTATTGTCTTATGGGACAAAACCTCTGAGATCATCGGTCTCTAAGCCTACACACTACGTAATCTAACTAACTCACGCTATGGACAACACACGCCCATGACCGAGGGAGGACTCTAGCCTCCGACAGTGGGGGAGCCGCACGGACCGTGACAAGTCGCCTTAGATCGCCGTGAAAGCTTCTTGCGCACACAAATTATATACCACTGTCTTTCCATCTGCTCTAAAAGGACACGTTTTTCTTATCAGTCATTCTGTTACCTATACTCGGCTATCTGAAGACACTGAACACTTCTCGCTTGTCTCTATTATTTACTGTACGTGCATCTCTACAGTGGTTTTTCCTGGTAGGCATTGGCGCTGCTGTCAGTTATGGTTATGGACCCTTTTATGTCCCCGAGTATGCAGTTCTGCTCACTGTGGATGTATACTGCAGAGCACTAGTACGTTATGCAGCACATACTAACGATAGCCCACAGTAAACTATTCTATACGGGTGAACATGGAGACTAAACTCCTCAGCTAACAAATGTATCTACAAGAAACTTATCTCGCTGATTCACATTTAATACAATGTTGCTCGGATCTCTCTTAGGACTTCCCATTCACTCCGAATTCTAGATTGCCATGGACTTCGCCTCACTTTACGTATCCCTTCATCCTCCACCACCCGTTTCTTGTACCAGCTTATACACTTCTTGCAGCACCTCAGACTCTTGCAATATCTTTGACAGCCTTCTGTATCACACAAACACGAACCCCAGCACTCCTGTGTAGCCGTGCACTTAAGAAACCTGGTATCCGACTGCCTCTGTAGCGTCACTTCCCACCTTCCTTACATCTGCCAAACTAATCTGAACTGCCTACTCCTCCTCCCAGAGAGTGGAACCATTCTTGAGATCTATGTAACCTTTCAAAGACTACTTTCGTTTCTAAATGAAGTCTTCAATCCGACATTGCACAAATGCAATCCTACTGTACTTCTATCACCTACATTCTGCCTCTCGATCCCTGACGATACTCGTCCCACAACTTTTCGCATATCACTCCGTCTCTTCTTTGACGTGCATCCAAATCCGTCAACCAAGAAATGATACTGGGGCACACAACTTCCAAAGCCGTACATACTACCATGACGATTATGGTCACTGGTTTCACCCTTGTAACTGTACGTTTCTGTACATAACTGCTTTAATCAAACGTTGAATAGCGGGAAATTATCCACTGCCGGCGCACCTCCTCTATGGTGGAGGAGGGTGATGCTTAATTAAAAATGTAGGTTAGGTTGCCGTTCGTGCCTTTAAATGTCGATATATCGACACTTTTGATGAATTTGCCTTGCTATATTTAGAAGAGCGATTCGAATCTTTTAATCGAAGTTTGAGAATGGTCAGTGCAGATTAAATAGTGGTAATAAAATTTACTAAAGTATACATTCAAACGAAATTTTTGACAATATTCATAATCGTGTCATGGTATAAAATTCTACAAACGTTTTATTATTCTTCCCTAGAAACAAATTTGAATGGGTACATGAATGGGTACTCTAATATATTATATAAACATTATGAAAAGCTTGTAAAGAAACGTGGCCATTCTGGAAACATGGCCACAGTTCTCTTAGAAAGTTAATTAAAAAAGAGTCTTCATCGATGCAGTTCAAAGTTTGCTTTCGTTTGTTGAAGTGTTCATTTTATGCCATTCAGCGCAGATTTAGTGTGTACAGAGGAAATAGTTAAGTAATAAAAGGAAAAAGCAAAATAACGGTCAGTTTGTGGAGAACACGTGTTTTAAAGTATAGTGAAGTAACTGCAAAAACGAGAACAAATAATTAGAATTGAAAAGCTTGTCCTGAAAATAATACATCCAGCCATACAATAACATACATATTGCCTAGACGTAATTTGACTTAAATGGTCAAGAATTCTGACTAGACAGTTACCAATTACGAGAGCATATGTTCTCGTCGTAGTAAAATTCACGGCGTTAGCTAGTTAGAGGTTGCGCATATAAATGTTCTGGATGAAGTTATCGCTAATCGAAGAATCGCATTTTGTTGCATTTCTGTTACTGTTTTATATATTTTCATATGGCAGAATTTTAATTACGTGGATTCATTAGCGGATGGAACGCTCGAAATAATTTTCAGGTAAGCCGACCGGATGAGCCTTCACTTTTTCGCTTCTTAGGCTGCAAAGCAGAAACCGCAGGGCTTCTTCCAAAATATCACATCCATAACGTATCAGCATGAGATAGGACAAGAAACATTTGCCTTCAACCGCACTTTTCAATGGAAATTCAATGGTGTCAGTTAACTGGCAGTTCATGTCCCACGTCTCCAGTAGGCTTACCATGGTTGTAACGCAAATGTCGAAAAATGAAACTCTACCCCGGCATTGCCAATTTTGGCTCCCGCTCCCCTAGCAGCACCTCACCTGACATTTGTCTAAAAGTGGATCGTCATTCGAACTGCTCGCTCGACATACAGAACGAAAAGCTCTGAAAGTAAATAAAGAAGAACGCCCCTCCCATTCAGTGTTCTACCACAGTCCGCCAAATTCTCATGATTAGGGAATGACAGTTGTTAAAGAAATGTGTAAATATGTTGCCAATTGGGACTCCCTCTGCCCCCCCTCCCCCTTCCCCCCACCAGCTCGCTTGATAAATTGCTGTAAGGAACAACGACTGGAAACCTGATTTGTTCTCAAACAGCCTGCGCTGCACTTCGGAGTGGAGAAAGGAAAGTAGAACGTCCTGTGGGTGGTAGAGTTCCTAGACAGTAGCTAACCAAAATCTTCTTCGAAGAGGGCCTAGTCGCATGTCATACCGAAAGGAAATACGTGATCTGCCCCAGAGGACCTCAACATCCCAGTCGACTGCCGTGACGCCATTTGTCATAAGGCACTATTCGGATCTACTTCAGCATCTACGTATATATTCCACTAGCTAACGTATGGTGGGTGGCGAAGTGTACGCTGTACAACTACCACACATTTCCTTTGCTGTTCTACTCGCAAACAGAGCGAGGTAGATGTGACTACACTCGGATGCCTCCGTATGAGTCCTAATTTCTCGTATCTTATCTTCTTGGTCCATACTTGGAATGTATGCTGGCGGCGGTAAAATCGTTGTGCAGTCAGCTGCAAATGCCGCTTCTCTAAATTTTCTCTATGGCATTCATCGATAAGAACGTTGCCTTCCTTTCGAAGTATCTCCGTAACACTTGCTTGTTGTTCGAACCCATTGGTAACAGATCTAGCAGCCGGCCTCTGAATTGCCTCAATGTTTTCCTTTAATCCTATCCGATACGGATCCCAGACACTCGTTAGTACTCAATAGGTCGCACTAGCGTCCTATACGTTGTCTCCTTCACAAATGAACTAACATTCCCAAAACTCTCCCAACAAATCGAAGTCGACCTTTCACCTCCCTTATCTCAAACCTCACAATCTCGTTCCGTTTCATATCGCTTTTCAATGTACGCCCATATATTTAAATTGACTGTATTCAGCAGTACACGACTAATCTTGTATCCCAATAGCAGAGGTTTGTTTTTCCTAAACATGTGCATTAACTTACATTTTCTCAACCAGAAATTTTGTCTAAGACATATCGTATCCTTCTAGTTCCTCAATTCCGACACGTTCCCATACACCGCAGCATCATCGGCGAAGAATGACAGATTTCTGTCCATCCTCACCGCCAGATCATATGCGTCTGTAGAAAATTACAGTGGTCGTATCATGCTTCGCTGGGCACTTCAGACCATACCCTTGTCTCTGATAAACACTCGCCGTCGACGAAAACATACTTGATACTATTGCTTAAGAAGTCTTCTAGCTACTGGGAACGTATTCCCTTTCGCTTGTACCTTCTTTAATAGTCTGCAGTGGGACACAGTGTCAAATGCAGTTCGGAAATATGAAATCTACCTGTTCTCATTCATTCATAGTTTGCAGTATATCACGTGAGAAAATCTTAAGCTGAGTTTCGAATCTAGCGACCCTTTCTACAAGCAAACTGATTCGTTGACATAAGCTTCTCGGTCTCAATAAAATTCTTTATATTCAGACTGAGTATATGTTCAAGGATTCTGCAGCAAATCGATCTGATCTGTAATTTTGCACGCCCGTTCTTTCGCTCTTCTTATATACGGGAGTCACGTGCGCTTTTTTCCAGTTGCTGGGGAGTTTGACCTGGGAGAGAGGTTCGCAGCACATACAAGGCAGGTAAGAAGTGAATGCCTTGAGTACTATCCATAAAACCGATGCGATGTCGAGGGGCATGCAGTCATTACATCGCTCTCCCGGCCGTTATCTGATTTCGAGAGTTTAGAGCTGCTAGTTCTCATTCCAGTAGCAGCTCAGTCGGCATTACGAGACCGAATGAGCCCCATTCCAGTCCTCACACGAAGGAAATTCCCTGGCAGTACAGGGAAATGAACCCAAAGCCTCTGCGTGGGAACCAAACACGCCGATCATTCACCTATGGAAACGAGGAATAGTCGTTAGGAATGTTCGTGAAGAAGCACGCACAATATTATCAGTACACATTACTATTGTTAAACACACAAGCAGTTCATTGTCTTGTAGTTTATATGACAGCGAATAAATTTTAATTAGGATGCTATATCAAAACAATTATATGTGGGGGAGTTTTAGTCAGCTTGTATTTTTGGAGAGTTTTCTATAGTTTTGAGCGTTGTCGACTATTCTGTCAGGAGCTGTTGAAATCCTACATTAATTGTTTCTGTGTTTATATTGTGTCAAAGCCTGAACTGCAGTACGGGTTTGATGTAGACAAAAAGTAACTAAACGGAGCGAATTTGAAGTATAGGAATGTGGACGGAAAAATCATTAGAAACGCAACATAACTCACATGGGAGAAGGATGTACAAGAAGATTGGTTTTGTCATTTTGAGTGAAAGTATTGTAGATTCGCCTTGAGCAGTTTCAACAAATCACAGAAAACCTAACTCAGGATGGCCTGGGGAGAGGGGGTGGGGGTGTGTAGAGGCAAATCTAAGAACCTGGTCTCTCAAATATCAAATCGAGCATAACCCACTGAATAAACGCCTTCTAGCATCACAACTTCACCAAACACACTATATTGCATCGTTTACGTAATACACTGCCAGAAAAAAACCTTAGAGGTTTCCAATTCACTCGAGATGTATTGTTGCAACAGCGCATATTGAGTAAATAAATTGATCACATTTACTGACCAATAGCACAAACGGTTCTGTGACACCAGATTTTGGCCCATTCTGAAACATCCATAATAGTTTGTGGTGTAGTACCCACAGGCAACAACGCAGGCGCTAACTTTGGCATCCAGTCGATCGTACAGATGGCGAATACCGTCCTTTGGGATGTTGTGCCACGCCTGCTCGAACTATTCACGTAGCTGTGTAAACGTCGTTAGTTGTTAGAGTCACACGAATCACTTCTCGTCCCGTCATATCCAACACTCGTTAGATTGAAAACAAGTCCGTGGATCATGCTGGCCGCCTAAGTTGCCGCACGTCTTGTAGAGGAAGTTGAGTTTCAAGGGCAGTGTGTGAGCAAGTATTATCGTGACATCTTGGGTTGTCGGGTGTTCTGCCGGATATCAGCGTCGTACTTGCACGATATTTCGGTCACGTAGCTCGTGACCTTCATCAGGTGCGACCTGAGACTGCTCCTCGAGTGGACCTGGTCCAGTATTTATGCCTATGGCCATTATTATCCAGTTGGATCACCTCATCACCTTTCTGTTGCAAGACCGGAAAAAGAACGTGTAACAACGTTCCTCAAGTACCGAGCGCTGGTTAGCGTCCCCTCCAGAAGTACCAAAGGTGAACGAAATTTGTCTCTTATCGCATCCAGTTCCGTAAGACCTCGGATGCGTCCAGTGTGTCTTGGACGAATGCACTCTGAGAGGCAGTGGTCACCACATCTACGTCGTACGCGCAAATGACAATCGCTTGCATGCAGGCAGAATGTGCTTTCATTGTTGAAGACCACAGCGCGCCATCCCATCTTCCAACAGATCCACTGACAACACCGGTCGAGCTGTGCACTTCGACGCTGTCGCGTCAGCGGAGGATGGCTAGAGGTGTGCGTGACCGTACCTGTGCTAATAACCGATTCGCAACAGTTCACATTGACACGTCTGGACTCACGAGGCCTCTTATCTATGCTGTGGTAGTTGTATGATCTGCCACTGCTGCCCTTACAATACGACGATCCTGGAGAGCGTCTGTGCTGCGTGAACGTACAGAAATTCGTCTATGGGAGTGAGAATGTTCATGTGACCATTAATACTAGCGTCGTTGCATAACTGACGCAGCACATCCAGCTCGTGTGGCAATCCTCCGAAAGAACCATCCCGCCACTCGGAAGTCCACAATCCGACCCCTTCCAAACTCGTTCAGTTGGCTGTAAGAAGCACGATTGCATTTCTGTAGCATGGGTGCTGCTTGCTTCACACATCTGCACCTCACGGAGCCTTCTGGCCCCATGAGAATTCCCTATTAAAGGGTACACACAGATGGCGCTCTGGTAGATATGCCACTGCCCTATCTATTGGCGGAAGATGTTAAAACCATTATCACTACATCCACTAACCCTCAAGTGGCATATGTCACAGCTCGTGGTCTAGTGGCAAGCGTTGCTGTCCCTGGATCATGGGGTCCCGGCTTCGATTCCCGATCAACTTGGGGAATTTCTCTCCCCGAGGACTGGGTGTTAGTGTTGTACTCATCATTTCATCATCATCATCCCATGATCATCATTCGTCGTGACAGTGGCTAGATTGGACTGTGTAAGAAACTGGAACGTGACAAAAATTGGGACTTTGTACCTGCGCTGATGACAGCGCAGTTGAGCGCCCGACAAACTAAAACATAATCATCATCATCACCTCAAGTGGCATATGCCGTCATCGGATTAAAATCGACGTCGCCTTACCCGGTGCACCAACTCAGTGTATTAGTTTAGTATCTTACGATGCAGATATCGACTCAGTAGATGAATTGGAGATCCCAAAGGTGTCCGAGTCGACGGCATACGATCCTCAGTGTGTGCGGCGGTCGCAGCGGTTCAGATGTTCACGCGGGGTTCCCCGGTAATATCGAAAAGTGCGCGACCTCGACTGCAGTCGTGTGAAGTTAGCACTCGTTTTTCGAGAAATATAAATTTTTTTCACAGTTCTCGTTAGATTTTCCATAGTTCTAGAGTTCTTTGCACAAAATTTTAATAGTTCTGCAGAATGTAACGAAGAAAACAACAATAATCGAAAAAATTTTCGTATCGAAAATATTCTTTGTCAATTTCCGCATAATGTAAATAAGTGCAAGAATTCTGAGCACAGTTCTGAACAGAACTCCAAGAGTTCTATATAAAATCCAAGTAACATATTTTTGTGCAGCTAATAGTTTACGAGATAATTGCAATTTAAGGAGAAAATTACTTCACTTACTGTGAAGTTGGCACCATTTTTTTCAGAAATGTATATTTTTTTCAGAGTTCTTGATCGATATGAAATAGTTCTAGAGTTCTTTGTACAAAATTTCAATAGTTCTGCAGAATTTAGCGAAGAAAACAACAACACTCGAAAAGATTTTCGTATCGAAAACGTTCTTTGCCAATTTTCGCAAAAACTAAATTCGTATAACAGTTCTGAGGACAGTTCAGAACAGAACACCAAGAGTACTATCGAAAATTCAAATAAAATTTTTTTGTGCAGCTAATAGTCTGCGAGATAATTCCAATTTAAGGAGAAAATCTTTTCATTTACTGTGAAGTTGGCACCTTTTTCTTCATGAATGTATATTTTTTTCAGTGCATGATAGATATGCCATAGCTCTAGAGTTCATTGTACAAAATTTGAATAGTTCTGCAGAATATAGATAAGAAAACAACAATGTATAACATAGCTGATTCAGGATCCCTTTCCTTCTGGTACAATTCTTACTGTTGCCACAATAAATCACTTGTGGATGTATGCCAACCGTATTGATCATTACAAAAATATAACCATTGACCGATGGCGCACATTTCTTGCAGCGTTGTACATAGTATTCAGCTTCTCCGCTGTGAAAATACCACACTTAACGATATTGTAAGATTTACGATGGATGGCTTCCATTTATCTACAGTGTCAGCATCTATCGAATTATCTTCATGCAATCGTGATGCCAGGACCACACACTTCCCCTTTTTAGGTACGGAGGAAACTAGATTTCAGTCTTGTGGAAGCCAAAAAAGAACTGTGGGCAGCCCTTCTTTTACTGATAGCAAACTCTAGAGAAATCTCACGCTTGGTTTTCTTCATCGTGCCCACAAAAGAAAAATTGACCCTTCATAGCTCTATTATCATTCGAATACTAGTAAACCAGTTGCTCGCTTTCGCATTTCGACCTGACTGATATATAGGTTACACAGTCACAGAACAACTTCAAAACGTTTATTGCTCAGTTGGTAAATCCTTCTGTCTGCAACACAGCGTATATTTCCAAATTGTACAGGTAAAATAATTAAGAATTCACAAAAGCATAGATTTTAAATCCATACTTGTTTGTTTTGATACGTATATATTGGCGAAAACTGCACCTCCCACAGAATCCTTTCAGCTTCTTGTCTTCTGTAACATTTTCTCCGAGCGTATAAGATTTATGGTAGTTGCGTACAAACACAGTAAATATTTCCCGAATTGCTGTTAGCTTGTCTAATTGACTCCTTTCATCACGAATAGCGCGATTGTAAAATCTAAGGCACTCCACAATTAATTTGAAACGTTTTATGTTCATTTGCGAGGTGAAATTTTTCAGCCCTATCCCACAATTTTTACGAATATTGTTGTTTTCTTCGCTAAATTCTGCAGAACTATTGAAATTTTGTACAAAGAATTCTAGAACTATGTCTAATCTATTAAGAACTCTGAAAAAATATACATTTCTGAAAAAAAGGGTGCCAACTTCACAGTAAGTGAAAAGATTATCTCCTTAAATTGCAATTATCTTCTAAACTATTAGCTGCACAAAATAATGTTATTTGGATTTTCGATAGAACTATTGGTGTTCTATTCAGAACTGTTGTACGAATTTATTTTTTGCGAAAATCGACAAAAAGTCGTTTCGATACCACAATTTTTACGAGTACTGTTGTTTTCTTCGCTAAATTCTGCAGAACTATTGACATTTTGTACAAAGAACTCTAGTACTATGGCTTATCTATCAAGACCTCTGAAAAAATATACATTTCTGAAAAAAAGGGTGCCAGATTCACAGTGGGAGCTCTTATGGAGTTCTTAATTAAGTTACAATTACCTCTTAAACTGTTACCTGCACAAAAAATGCTACTAGGTTTTTCGATAGAACTCTTCACGTGGTGTCCAGAACTGTCATCAGAACTGTTGTACGAATATATTTACATTTTCTGTAGAGAAAGTGTGTCCCACATTAAATCAATTTATCTCATAAACTATTATTTTCGATCGAGCTCTTGGGGTTCTGTTCGGAACTGTCCTCAGAACTGTTGTACGAGTTTAATTTTTGCGAAAATTCGCAAAGAATGTTTTCGATACGAAAATTTTTTCGAGTATTGTTGCTTTCTTCACTAAATTCTGCAGAACTATTGAAATTTTGTACAAAGAAGTCTAGAATTATGGCATATCTATCAAGAACTTTGAAAAAAATATACATTTCTGAAAAAAAGGGTGCCAACTTCACAGTAAGTGAAAATATTTAAATTGCAATCATCTCATAAACTATTAGCAGCACAAAAAAATGTTATTTGAATTTTCGATAGAACTATTGGGGCTCTATTCAGAACTCTCCTCAGAACTGTTGTACGAATTAACTTTTTGCGAAAATCGACGAAAGATCGTTTCGATACCACAATTTTTACGAATATTGTTGTTTTCTTCGCTAAATTCTGCAGAACTATTGAAATTTTGTATTGATCTTCCTATCACTTTATTAGTCGATAAACGACAGCGTCATGTGCAAACAACCTAAGACGGCTTCTCGGATTGTCTCCCAAATCGTTTATGTAAGTAAGGAACAATAAAGGACCAATAACACTAACTTGAGGAGCGCCAGAAATCACTTCTGTTTTACTCGATGACTTTCCGTCAGTTACTATGAACTGTGACCTCTCTGACAAGAAATCAGGCATCCAGTCACATAACTGAGACGATGTTCCATAAGCACGCAATTTCACTACAAGCCACTTGTGTGGTACAGTGTCAATATCCTTCCGGAAATCCAGAAATACTGAAACGACCTGAAATCCCTTGTCAGTACCACTCAACACTTCATGCGAATAATGGGCTAGTTGTGTTTCACAGGAACTATGTTTCCTAAACCAGTGTTGACCGTGTGTGAATAGACCGTTTTCTTCGAGGTAATTCATAATGTTCGAACGTAATATATGTTCCAAAATCCTGCTGCATATCGACGTTGATGATATGGGCCTGTAAGTTAGTGGATTACTCCTACGACCTTTCTTGAATATTGGTGTGACCTGTGCAACTTTCCAGCCGAGCGAACGGTTGTATATGACTCTTAAGTATGGAGTTAATGCATCAGCATACCCTGAAAGGAACCTAATTGGTATACAGTCTGGTCCAGAAGACTTTCCTTTATTAAGTGAATTAAGTTGCTTCACTACTCTGATGATATTTACTTCTACATTACTCATGTTGGCAGCTGTTCTTAAATCGAATTCTAGAATGTATATTCCGTCTTCTTTTGTGAAGGCATTTCGGAAGGCTGAGTTTAGTAACTCTGTTTTGACAGCACTGTCTTCGGTAGTATCTCCATTGCTTTCGCGCAGAGAAGGCATTGATCGTTTCATCCGCTAACATACTTCACATACGACCAGAATCACTTTGGTTTTTCTGCCAGGTTTCGAGACAAACTGTTATAAGCATCTTGCATTGAAGGCCGCGCTAAATTTCGAGCATTTGTAAAAGATCGCCTATCTTGGGGCTTTTGCGTCTGTTTAAATTTGGCATGTTTGTTTCGTTGTCTTGATCCATACTGGTTTGCGATTCGAGTCTTGTTCCCTGTCACGAATCAAAGCATCGGTCTGGCAACAGCAACTGTCGGTGGTGATCTCTTTGGCAGAAGACAGCTCTCTTTCCTGTGTACGGTATCGCCACTATGCCCAGTGAATCATCTGTAGTGTAGTGGAGTAAGTAACGTAGGTTAGCATCTCAGGTTTAATAACATAAAAAAATCCATCATCAAATGAATTAGCCTTCCAGTAGACAAGGAACGTAATTAGTGTATCGTTTGGCTACAGATTTTCTGTGAACTGCCATAACCACTGACCACTACGATGGTTAGAGTGCAGCGTTTGGATGTGATTGGCGAGTGAGTAGAGGATTTGTAGTTCTTGATCTTGTACTCGTCTCCCGAGTAAAATTCCAAATCATGTTTCTGAAGTCACCATTTTGTGCCACTACTTTCGAATTTTGTGTTCTTTCATAGAAGTATTTTGTTCCACACAATATAATATTCATTTTCGTGATGTTATCTGGCACTTGCTGACTCACATACATACGTACACACACACCCGCTGACACAACTAAAGCCGGCCGGAGTGGCCGAGCGGTTCTAGGCGCTACAGTCTGGAACCGCGCGACCGCTACGGTGGCAGGTTCGAATCCTGCCTCGGGCATGGATGTGTGTGGTGTCCTTAGGTTAGTTAGGTTTAATTAGTTCTAAGTTCTAGGGGACTGATGACCACAGCAGTTAAGTCCCATAGTGCTCAGAACCATTTGAACCATTTTTTTGACACAACTAAAACAGCTGTAGTGAGGAAAGCAGTTGAAATTGCTGCCGTTATCGTCATAAATATGTTGACTAAAGTCTAAATCACTAATACAGTACATACGCTATGAGGGAACGACCTTTTTTAATATGAATGGATAGAAAAGTGCAATATTGAGTGCAGGGACGTTCCTCAACTTATTCTCCTACGTAGAGACCATAATAAGTCGACAGTAACTTTGAATGAGTAAAGAAAATGGTTTTACAGTCCAAACAGCCTTTGCTTTGTCTGATGGATCCAGAACTCATGACCGGTGACACGATCATCGGATGGTAACGTTCAACTCACCGCCTTCCCTCTCTCCACCGCCACCAACGACACAAACAGGACGAATGCAATCATCACAGTCTCACTCACTAATGAGTTTGCTAAGAGACGCGATAGCCTGATTTAGAAAGAGCAAGAAAATCAAATTACTCGAAGAAATTCAGCCACCAGCCACCTCTCATACATTTTTATTCATGGCGTTTCGAGCCACCACTATTCTGGAACTGGTGACTACACACATATCTTCGTCGATAAAACTTTTTTATCGATTGCGTTTTTAACGCTACAACTGCCTTCTATTCTATAGCTCCTTTTTCCGTTTTTATGCGCATAGCGTAAGAATTTCACTCAAACACAGTGGCGGTGCAGAATTCGCCATGTGGCTCTATAGACCTTTTCCTAGTGGAGGAAGGCATAAACATTCGCGTCCAGGATCGAGGCAGAATCGTCTGTCTCAACTTTAGGCCTTCCACTAGCCTGCAGTCCAGAATCGGTACTGGGTACAATGCTGGAAATAGGAGCTGTACTTCCACCTTGCGGTCTTCACCAAGTTAGCCATCCATATAAGAGAACCGAGAATGGCCTCGGCAGCCAGTGGGTAACAGCATTCCACACCAACATGAGCTACCATTTGAAACCGGTAGCACCCAGGGCGGTCAGCAACCACCGATAGAGCCTCATCAACGTCTCGGAAGAGACTTACCCTCAAACATGCCGGGTGCACACTGACTGCCTTTCTTTCTAGATTTGCCTATTTCTCTGATGGACCCCATTACCCATCCTCTTTGCCTCTCTGGAACTATAGTTAAATCATCCACTAACCTGAGATATGAGGCATCACATCCCGGCTCAGGTATATAAGCAGTGTGCAGCACCTTGAACTTGTTGGTAAGGCCTAAGGGAACAATAGTGCTGCCAGTTCACACTTTCACCTTCCCCACAAACCCACCATTCTCTGCCACTCATCCTCGAATGAAGATGTCACACCTCGGGGGACACAATGACAGCTATATTTCCGGATGAATACGAGGGCACCAGTGGTGTCGGCTCTGGTGCCCCTTTGTCGCTGCAGCAAAGGGCAGCTGCCTGCAGTCTGTCAACCGTGGCCATTACAGCTCCCAGCTGTTTCCTCACAAACTCAAACATAACTCCTACCCATCTCTGACTCCTAAAAAAGAGAAATAAAAAGTGGCTGGGGCGTCTTTTAGTAGGCACGTTGAGCAAGCTTACAGAATACCCACAGATACAAACTGCACCATTATGTATGTACTTCCATTACACGACAGCTAGTTAGCCAGGAGACCACAGAAATGTGTGGAGTTAATCTGATTTTTCACAACCAATACCTGTTATGCTACAAAATGCAATTGCTAAATCAAGTTAGGTTAAGATACGATTCCAGCTGAACTGCACAAAACTAGGCAAACTTTAAATTCCTTTCAAAGGCTGGTTACGTTAGGAGCGTCTGCAGAGCCAAGTCTAGTAGTTGCGCTCCTGGTTCTAGATCGCTAGGTCTCGAGTTAGATTCCCGGCTGCGTCAGAGAATTTCCTACGCTCGGGATTTGAATCTTGTGTTTCTCTTATCATTTTATCTCATCTTCATCACAGAGACGTACAAGTCGCCGAAGTGGTGCGAGATAGACTTGCATCTGCCGGTCGAATAACCCTAGAGGGTGTATGGCGCCGAATAACGTGATACGATCATTTGATTTTATTTTACGTGAGACATGAAGAACCTATCTTAGTTACTGGGAAACGTTTGACTAATAACTCAACAGTCGTACAGTGTCGTAATGCCTTTAATATGGTAAGCTGTGCCGCAGAAACAACACTTTAGTAAGATACGCAACGTCAAACACTCTGAAGTGCAATGCTATTAACAGTGAAGCCTGAAGTACGAATGCTTTAATTTTTGGTAATGTTATTGAGAAGTAGACCAGTAAATTTTTATGGAGATAATACTGAGTTATAGAATACTCAGCGAATTTTAAACAAACTTTTTTTTCTGAAATCGCTTTTTTATGGTGTGAACCGTCTGTCCAAAAAGTTCTGGACAGATTTTATTCCTGGAGTATAAGTAACGTCAGCTCAGTACCCACGATAGCAGTTTGAACTAACAACTACAGACAACATATGCTCATTTGACCAGTCAGCTGTTAGCAGGCAGTCTTATGTAGTTGACGTGTGGCTGTAGGTGCGAATGTTGTTGAGTCACAAATTTTAATAGAGCAACGAAGTGACCATTACTAAGTCAAGTGTTGAAGACGTTCTGCAGAATGTTTTGAGGAAGGGGAAGACTGTGTGCAAATTGTGTCCCACAGACCTTGACTCCTGACAAACACACTGATATCTGGACATCTGCCGAAGAAAAAACGCCGAGAGTTGTTGCCCAGTAAAAGTCGTAGCGGTTGATGATACAAACATATCGTTAAACGACAAAGTGCGCAATGGGTACCTGATAGTTCGCCAACGGAGATGGTGCGAATGTGAGATGCAAGTTAAACAACATAAAAAATAAGGGGTTTTCTGCCAGTTTCTCGTGGGTATATGAACGTTCTGTGCGTTGCACATAATAGGGGAGGGGGTGGGGAGGGCAGATGGTGTACAACACCTGAAGCTTTAAAACCACAACCTTAACTTTTCTCTTCCTCTATTGGCCCAGTGTAGAAAGTTTTTGGACTGACCCGGGCATGCTCGTGAACTCCAGCATCGCTACGAAGTTGACATTGTCAAAGCACTATCTTCAAAATTCCTTCATATTACGAATAATAGTATTATGAATAGATTTCCAAGAGTTTCGACATTCGTCCTCTCATTGCTGGATTCCTGCCGTTTTATGGTCGTAGGTCCGCGATGGTGCATTTACGACGCACGTCTATTTTCAATTATTTTGCTCTGTTGGACGTATTCTACACTGCTCTCACAATATTGTCAATTTGTTGTTCTTCACGCTGTATGCACGTACGTAATTCCGCACGCTTATCGACCAAAAGGTTCTTGAATGGTCTTGCATCAAGCGTCAATGTAATCGCCTGAAGAAGACCAACATGTGCATCCTTGAAATAGTTTGAACAATCACCTAGATCCGTGCCAGCTTTTATTCGTAGAGAAAAAACTGAGCATCCCCTCTGCTAATATTAACGGGATGTCGTGGCATCTGCCAGGGCCGCACAGTAGTTCTCAGAGGGTCCCCGGGAGCATCGCAGGCGGACGATCCCGCGGGACGTGGCGGCCGGTGTGGATAATGTCGCGGGCATTGTCCGCCGGGACGCGACTGGAATGCGGAGGTGGGGGCTGCGGGGGCGGCATCTGGCGGACAGGCGAGGCCGGCCCTGGGTGATTCACGCCCAGCCGCGGCCCCGCGCCGCGCGTGACGAGAATGGCGACCGTGACAGGAGCGCCAGCTGGCGCTGAAGCGGCCCGGGACCAGCCGCTGCCGCCTGCCGGCCTCCAGGATGGTATGATAAGTTCCTAGTCGTTCAACTGCCGACTGTTTCTTTCAAACTCCAAGTACGTCAACTTATTCACGCTTAAAAACCATACAGGGATTTTTCTTTGGACTTTCACATACATGAATATGCAGTACCAGAAAGGAAAACGTGGTATGTCCATGTTGTTTTTGTGGTCATGTGAAGATCGGTTTGATACAGCTCTCCAGGCTGGTCTGCCCTCTGCAAGCCTATTCATCCTTGTATAACCACTACAACTGCATCCATCTGAAGAGGTTTTATCCATCCTACAGTCCAATCCATTACCAATTAACGATTCTTAGATGACACGAGATCTGTCCTACGGACTGAGCCCTTTTTCTAACTCAAGCTCTGCCCTAAATTTCCTGGCTCTCCAATTCGCTTCATACCTTCTCACTGACTATCAAATCTACCTGTCTAACCTTCAACATTCTTTAGTACCTACACATTTCAAAAGCTTCTGTTATCTTTTTGTCTGAACTGTTCATCGCCCACCTTTCACTTGAACACAAGGTATCAATCCACGCAAATCCCTTCATAAAAGACTTTCTAACACTTAAATAGGTATTAGGAGTCGTCAGATGAGTCTTTTTCTTGCTAATGCAAGTCTGTATCTTGTATCTTCCTTACTGCAACAATGGCTGTTAATTTACTGCTCGTATAACAAAACTCATGTGCTAATTTTACTACCACCACTCTCAGGCTAATACTCTTAGTATCGCTTGGTTTAATTCGACTACATTCCACTACCCTCGTTTTACATTGTAATGTAAATAAGAACCAACTCTATGAAGGTAAATTTATTGTGTCACTATCGATTTCATTCAGTGAACGTCATCAAGCGTAGTTGAAAAAAGAAGTAAGCTAAGTGTCACAGTAACTCACATGCGATAAGTGGTATGTAACTCACACTGTGAACAGCCTTCGTTAGGAAATACAGTCTTCTTTTAGGTATTGCCACTTAAGGTTTATGTTTCTTGATACCAAATACCCAATGAGCTACAAAAGTAAACTTATTCCAGCTCTCACGTTCTGGTTTGTAAATTGTTCTTCAGAGCTCTATGTACACTTGTGCATTCTCTATCCGTTTTGAATTAAAGTTCACCTTACCATAGTTATGCGTCCTTCTCCAACACATCTCAACAAATTTAAAACAGATTGACTTTAATTTTGTTATTAATGTACAATGAAAGAATTCAATTTATTTATTTAAACTGTTTTAAATCTTCAAGGACTGTACGATTTTTGTTATGAATTACGATTTCCATTGCGTTGTACATAATTGCTTCTGTTCCACTTTTTCTGATAAGGAGACGATTAAACCCATCAAATTGGGCAGTTCAGATGTCTTAAATATGTAATGGTGACACGACATTTTGTTATCTCGGATTCTTAATATACAAGAATGCGATTGTTTCGTGTATTCAGTAACTTATTATTTTCACTGGCTGCTAGAATACAACACAATAGAAATTTCTGGAATCACTGGCGTTTGTTCGTCTTTTATTGTACGTAACTATTTTGTTCTAATTTTTGTTGGAATAAGTTTTTGAAAATTGCTTAAATTACTGTGTGGTATCTTTCGGACTGGAATACTATCTCTTTAATTCAAGTTATTGCCTTTACTTTTATCTGCTCTGATGTCCTGCAATCGATATACCGAAATCGACAGATGCCGATCATGATGTTCACGTGTCTACCTCTCTCGTTGAGCGGCCCCCGCCTGCACAGCACAGCGCGTGCAGTACGCAGTGTTCCGTGCACCCAGTGCTCGCTGTGCTTCCACCAGACGGTCAGCGAATGGACGCGGGCTCTTCACCTTCAAAAATGTGCCTTCAACATTACGAAAGGCGATTAGACTTCTTAACTCTTGATGTTGGCACATTTCTGCCGGAATTTGCTATGAAGACTGTTGCAGTGCAAATTGTACAGGGTGGGACAAATAAAAGTGGTCCAGACAAGTGGATACTATTTGTGGCAGCATTAATGGGGGAGGAAAAGACCTACAGTACCCTGGAACTCTGTTCACCAGGCCTCTTATGTGTCGCACTTTGTGTAAGGTTTATTACGCATGGCAAGGAAATCGTTTCTGGGGAAGAAAAATTTGTTAACATAGAGTATCGATTTAAGTGTTAGGAAGTCGTTACTGAAAGTATTTGTATGGAGTGTAGCCATGTATGGAAGTGAAACATGGATGATAGATAGTTTGGACAAGAAGAGAATAGAAGCTTCCGAAATGTGGTGCTACAGAAGAATGCTGAAGATTAGATGGGTAGATCACATATCTAATGAGGAGGTATTGAATTGGACTGGGGAGGAGTTTTTGGCACAACTTCACTAGAAGAAAGGCTCGGCTGGTAGGACATGTTCTGAGGCATCAAGGAGTCACCAATTTAGTATTGGAGGGCAGCGTGGAGGGTAAAAATCGTAGAGGGAGACCAAGACATGAGTACACTAAGCAGATTCAGAAGGATGTAGTTTGCAGTAGATACTGGGAGATGAAGAAGCTTCCACACGATAGAGTAGCGTGGAGAGCTGTAGCAAACCATTCTCAGGACTGAAGACCACAAGAACAACAACGTGTGGATAACTGTACCTTTTAATCTAATTCTCGTTTTCTTCAATTGCAGTCACCCGATAACGTTCATTGATCGAAAGAAATGAATGTAATTTAATACAGCTGTGGTAATTGTTACTAACTTCATCATGAATCAGTAGTGGAGCCCAAGATGACTCCTCAATTTGTTGATGTGCTACCTCCTCGCCGAATTGACTGCCACAGTTTTCCTATCCCAGGCGACCTGTATGAAAAGAGCTTGCACCAGTTAGCGGGTCAGATAAATACTGATAGCCCATCCGGATCTCATAGTATTATTCTACCCAGAATCAGGCGGGGGAAGGTATGGAATTACGACCCTACTTGCAGGGAGCCACTTATTTGAATTGATACGGGGGAAATGTGGTAGAAATCGTAACACAAATAAAAGATTTACTTAGCACAAAGAAATATATTCAGAAATTAGCACATAATAAGGTAGTCTTAATCGAGGACAGACTTCAGAATCATAGACATATTCACAGAACGACACATAGCAACAGCATTGAACTACAACCACCATAGTTTAACTCGAGAGTACGTAGGAGAGGACCTATCAACAAGACGCGGTCGCGGACGATACGGTCTCTGGTGGACCATCCAAGAAGATGTTGTAGAATAGGCCGGAGCGACAATGCTGGGGTGTTTCGTTAGCTGATTGGCACCTCACACTAGGGTGCCTACGACTGGAATAAAAATACTTTTGGCGCCAACTTGCCAGGTGGTCAAACGGCTAACTGTCACCTGCTGGACCATAGGAGTGGCTGCTTCGTTTTTGCCACAGAGGCTTCATAACTTGTCGCAGTCTCGGCCGTTAAAACGGCAAGATTTTCGGCATTCTTACAGGCCTGAAGGCCAAAGAGACACTCCGTTTATACATGAATCTCTTTAACAGCCACCGCTATATTCAACAATTCATTAATTCTCTCGAAATGACAGCATCCGAACACTGTCACATGACTTCATATTTGTTAATGACTTTTCGACAGATTTTTTGTTTGTGGTCTCGTGCGGCCGCCCGGGCATTCTTGGGATGGTTCGTAACACGATGTACACTGAAGCGCCAAAGAAACTGGTGTAGGCATGCGAATTCAGACACAGAGATATGTAAACAGACAGAATACGACGCTGCGGTCGGCAACGCCTATTTAAGACAACAAGTGTCTGCCGCAGCTAGGTTTTTTTCCCTTGGCCCTTGCCTTGGCACTTTTTTTCCTCTGCCCTTCAAACCGCTACCCTTCGTCAGATTTCGACCAATCTATTTCCAGATGAGCACGTATTAATGGTTAATCCTAACCAGACGTACGCAAACATCGCAGTACCCACATCCTGCGACACCTCACCTTATGCAGAGATGGCAGTAGACCTTTTGTGTTGGCCATCATGCCGGTGTGGGCATGGAGGGGGGCTCCACCTCTTAAAAAAAAAAAGGCGCAGTTGTTAGATCTGTTACTGCTCCTACAGTGGCAGGTTATCAAGATTTAAGTGAGTTTGAACGTAGTGTTACTGCAAGGGCGATGAGGCACAGCATCTCCGAGGTAGCGACGAAGTCGGGATTTTCTCGTACGACCATTTCGCGAGTGTACCATGAATATCAGGAATCCGGAAAAACATCAAATCTCCGAAATCGCTGCGGCCGGCAAAAGATCCTGGAAGAATGAGACCAACGGCAACTGAAGAGAATCGTTCAGCGTGACTCTTCCGCAAATTGGTGCTGATTTCAATTCTGGATCATGAACAAGTGTCAGCGTGTGAACCATGCAGCTAAATATTTTTTTAGGGGCCGAAGGTCCACTCGTCTACCCTTCATGACTGCAGGACACGAAGCTCTACGGCTCGGCTTGGCCCGTCTACATCGACACTGGACTATTGATAGCTGGAAACATGTTGCCTGGTCAGACGAGTCTCATTTCAAATTGTATCGAACTGATGGACGTGCGCCTTTATTGAGACAACCTCGTGAATCCATGAACCCTGCTTGTCAGGAGGAGACTGTTCAAGCTGGTGGGGGCACTGTAACAATGTTGGGCGTGTCCAGTTGTGGCGAAACAAGCGCTGTATATCATTTGAGAGATACAGAGGCGAGCGACTGTGCCGGTACTTACCCCAGTTCACTAGCACCACGTCATCGTAACGCGCCTGTGCGTAACATACAAGTATAGCGCCATAATTCAGAATGAAATAAAAATTAATGTTGCTTTCCCAAACTTTGTCAACTTGTGCTTCAGTATATTAAAGTTTCAACTGTCAAATCTCAGAATGATCAGATGAATATCTATCCCTAAATACACCGTTTTAAGAAAAAAATAAGAGGCCCCAAATGATGAAGCTAGAAATCCAAAAATTGGTCAGAATGTACAAATGTATGTCAAAATTAACTGTTACAACTTTGAAATTTTGGTCAGAATCCACGTTTATGAGATAAATGGAAGGAGCTAAATATTAAAGACTTACGAAGATGAAAATGCATTTGAAGCATCAGTTTGATATAAAAAAACCTTACCTGTGTGACTCCATTGAGCTACCTCGAACAGTTTTTGAATAATTTACTAAAATCTAAATTTGGAACAAAAACGTCCTTATTTGTAGTAGACTGAGTATCTGTTATATTAATGATTGACAGTTCCGACTACAGCACGTGATTAAACACATTAAATAATGAAGAAGTAACAAGTTCCAAGACTTTGATGTAAATAACAATTAATACAAGGTCTTTAAAAGACATAGCTCAGAGATCATGTTCTACTGTGGATTCCGTTCTAAAAATTCTAAACGGCAAAGTTTTATGTAGGCGATCTAAATCTTTTCTGTGATTGTAGCCAACTTCATTACATTCATACAAAAATTACAGAGATTCTAAATTGACACACAACAGTGTTACAAAATATTATGTGTCCGAGAAAGCGGCCATTTAGATGTTGCCATTTGGGGATTTAGCGGATGACGGCAGGTGTTTCCGCCGGCGGTCCACTGCGCCCGTATATAAATACGGCCTGAGAGGCAACGATGGGACTTAGCTTCGCATCCAGCTATCGTACGGTCCGCGCCTGTCAAACGCCAGCTTACGTGCTGTCTCGGCTGACGTCACAGCTATGCAGCTGCTAAACGCATGTTTTCGGTACATATAGGAAGTGAACTCACGAGGAGTGTACGCCGTCCTGGATCGCTTAGATTTCGCGGAAGTAACTGTTTGCGTGCCGCCCGCAATGTTAACAAAACCGAGTGGCAAGTGGTGACAATTATTTTCCACTTTTGTGGCGAGCAATTAACTTTGAATGTCAGAAGTCAGGGCGAAGGACCATTTAGTGGGAACTTAACCTAGAGATCGCCTCTAAACTGTTCATGGTTCTGTTTATGATAGAGATGTATTTCAAAATGGTTCAAATGGCTCTGAGCACTATGGTCATCAGTCCCCTAGAACTTAGAACTACTTAAACCTAACTAACCTAAGGACATCACACACACCCATGCCCGAGGCAGGATTCGAACCTGCGACCGTAGCAGCAGCGCGGATCCGGACTGGAGCGCCTAGAACCGCACGGCCACCGAGGCCGGCAGAGATGTATTTATTTTTAGTATTAATATTATGAATATTAACACAGTTTTAATGTGCCAGGAGGTTTCATATCAGCGCACACTCCGCTGCAGAGTGAAAATCTCATTCTATTAATATTATTATTATTATCTGAAATACTACTATGTTGTGCGTGTGAAAGTTTATGAAATATATATCTATCAATTCGAATTCAAAATCTTCATTTATAATCATAGTTCCTGATCCCACTAAGTAAATAGAGAACAATAAAATTTCTTTCAGTGGGCTAGAGAAGAATGTGGACTTTCAGACTGGAAACTATAGTGATTACGTTAGCCATCCCTTTCCGGCCTGCCACAGAAGTAGTTTTCAGGCTCTCGTAAAAGACGGCGAACAACGTATTACTTATTTCTTATTATTAACCCGCCGCTGCATACAGCTGCAGTGTAATGGGACCCCTGATAGTCTGGATACGACCCTGACAGGTGACACGTACGTAACCATCCTCTCTGATCACCAGCATCCAATCATGTCCACTGCGCATTCCGACGAACTTGAGCAATTCCAGCACGACAATGCGACAACCCACAAGTGCAGAACTGCTAGAGAGTTCTGAGTTTAAACACTTCTGCTGGCTACCAAACTCCCCAGACATGAACAATATTGAGCATATCTGGAATACCTTTCAACGTGTTGTTCAGAAGAGATCTCCACCCCCTCGTACGCTTACGCATTTATGGACAGCCCTGCAGGATTTATGGTGTCAGTTCCCTCCAACACTACTTCAGACACTAGTCGAGTCCATGCCGTGTCATGTTGCAGCACTTATGCGTGCTCATGGGTGCCCTACACTATGTTAGGCAGGTGTACCAATTTCTTTGGCTCTTCAGTGTATAATTTTTATATCATAATTCCTTTTGAAGACATTTTTGTTTGTACCTCCATCATCACACAGAAATTCCCACACTCGCATCACATCATGAACACCGTTTACTTTATTATGTTACGATTTAACGTAAATAACCTAAGGTTATGGAAAAACGACACCCGACCACGAGTAGTAGTAGAATAAAAACATGCAGACGTCACATCCAATAGTGAAGTGAAACCCCACAGCAGTGGCAGTAAATTCCCGATGCGCGCCCTGCAGTGAAGTAGTCGATTATTTACAACACCCAAAAGATAACTGGAGGGGGTGTATGGTTGTGAAAACGTGCCAAGTCCTTTAGGAGGCTGTACGTATTACAGCGAAAGTGTCATATTCAAACGCAGATTGAAATACAGAGTACCTTTGCTCCAGGCGTTGCAGCTACTGTTTTTCTTGGGTTTACGTGTGATTTTGAATCATTAAGAAGATTAAAGTGGCGGAAGTCTACTCCGTTCCTGCTCAGGAGGAATTGCGTTCTGCTGTTGCGTACGTCGGCAGTCACTGCGGACATTGCAACATTTCATTTTTACTTCTAGCGCAGGTCGACAGCTTTAGCGTCATCCCGTGAAATACGACGTGCTCCCGTCGTCGTTACCGCGCCTTAACGTTCCGCCAGTCCCCCGGTTCCGGATTTATATTCTGAACCACTTCCAGGTTCCTACGTGGCGGCGGCTGCCGAGACATGCAAATCCCCAGCTTCCGTCTTACTAAGGCGCGACTTCTGAATAGGTTTGCGGCTAATTTTAGCCATCCTTTCCCATAACGTCGACACTGGTTTAGTGATCTTGTAGACATTGAAAATGACGTTGTTACTTCACCACCAAATGTTGCCATCAGTTTCATCAACCAGCTGTCTACGCCGGCCGAAGTGGCCGTGCGGTTAAAGGCGCTGCAGTCTGGAACCGCAAGACCGCTACGGTCGCAGGTTCGAATCCTGCCTCGGGCATGGATGTTTGTGATGTCCTTAGGTTAGTTAGGTTTAACTAGTTCTAAGTTCTAGGGGACTAATGACCTCAGCAGTTGAGTCCCATAGTGCTCAGAGCCATTTTGAACCAGCTGTCTACTCCAGTGACGTCTACCCCTCATACACACAACACACACACAGGTCCGCGGTGGTGCATTTACGATGCACGACTGCTTTAATTATTTTGCTCTGTTCAGCGTCTTCTACACTGCTCTGACAAGTCTCTGGGGGACTTCAATCAGCATGATTACTTTCGTTGTAGCTTTGTTTCTCAGAAAGATACGAACAGCGGTATTCCTTTTTTAAATGGCACCCTGTATTTTTTATTCGGTAATTCACTTCCTCTCCTAAAGACCATTCAAAAATGTATCATAGTGTACCATTCACTGAAACACAGCGTTATTAATTACGTAACACAACACTTACTATGAGCTAGGGATCACAAACTCGTCCACTTACTGGAGTTGTCAGAAAACAAATGAAAACCATGTAAAAACGTAACACAAAATTGACTTTGACCCTCCTGTACCATTGCCCAGGAGTAGTACATTCAGAGGTGCTCAAAGTGGTGACCCTGGACACCGATACACTCGTGGACACATTGAATGAAAATATTATTTAGTGCCTCCAGTGTTGCCTGCCGAAGAGAATTACAAGCAAGCACGATACTTTCCTACATGTCCTCTGGAGTTGTTGGAATATCACGATAGACAACGTCTTTATTGCATCCCCAAAGAAAAAAGTCCAGAGAATTTAAATCAAGAGACCTAGCAGCAGGCCGCGGTGGCCGTGCGGTTCTAGGCGCTGCAGTCCGGAACTGCGGGACTGCTACGGTCGCAGATTCGAATCCTGCCTCGGGCATGGATGTGTGTGATGTCCGTAGGTTAGTCAGGTATAAGTAGTTGTAAGTTTTAGGGGACTGATGACCTCAGATGTTAAGTCCCATAGTGCTCAGAGGCAGCCAGACCTAGCAGGCCAAGTAACTGTTCCTCCTCGACCAATCCATCTGGCAGGATACCTACGGTTCAGAACACGACATGCACGCAAGGCATTATGTGCTGGATATCCATCGCGTTGATACCACATAAGCATTCTGGTTCTTTGCGGCACTTCATCCAGAAGAGAAGGAAGAATTCGTCTGAGGAAGTTGGCATACGCTGTGCCGTTTAAACTACCATTGATGAAATAAGGGCCAATAATTGTAGTACCAAGCATCCCACACCAGAGGTTAACTCTCCACTGACGCTGATATTCCACCTGTCTAAGCCATCGGTGGGTTGTCTCTGGACCAATAATGGATGTTCCTTGACCTGTCCTTTGTTTGAGAGGGAACATTATGGGTAAATAGAACATAGGAGAAGAAGCTCGGGTTGACGATGATTTGCTGCTGTGCCCACTGACAGAAATGTACACGATTGTGGAAATCATTGAAATGAAATTCTTGATGTAGGTCTGCATGGTATGGATGGAACCAGTGACGTGAAAGAATACGATGTACATTTGTCTTAGGAATGAGAATCTCGAGTTCAAGCTGTCGTGTGCTCACATGTAGATTCATAGCAACGGAAGCGAGAACAGCAACTTCGGCAGCTTTGTCTGTGCGAGTGCTACGATGATTGCGTTGTCGTGGGTTGAAATTTCGTGTTTCCTGAAGCATGGCAACAAGACGAAAAGCCGGCCAGAGTGGCCGAGCGGTTCTAGGCGCTACAGTCTGGAACCGCGCGACCACTTCGGTCGCAGGTTCGAATCCTGCCTCGGGCATGGATGTGTGTGATGTCCTTAGGTTAGTTAGATTTAAGTAGTTCTAAGTTCTAGGGGACTGATGACCTCAGAAGTTAAGTCCCATAGTGCTCAGAGCCATTTGAACAAGACGAAAAAACATCCGTCGGGAAGGTGGGGTGTTGTCAGGATATCGTAATCTGCGCAGTTCGGCTGCCTGCGTAGCATTTCGCCTACCTTCGACAACAACAATAAAAGAAACGTAATGTCGATGTAGTTCGTAGGAAAGACAGCCTTTACTGTATGCCTACTCTACACGACAGTATTTAAAAGGGCTAAACTACTGTACTAAATGTACCAGTACATAAGAAAACGTTATTGCAGTTACTGTTCTGCTAACTTACATTTCACATAGATGAGTAGCATTTCTACCTTCTCTTCGTTGGTGTACAGTTGCTCACGCAACTCTTCAACTGACGATGGTTGACGGGATAACGGATGGGCATTCTACTTATATCTACGTTTGTCCTCTGTCAATGTCAACACGTGGAGGTGTCCCATTACCCCGAGTATCTGCACTAAGCGCTGGAGCGTCAACGTCAGTGTTGTGTGATGTAATTAATAACGTTCTGTTTCAGTGAATGGTACACTGTGATACATTTTTGAACAGGTCTTTAGGCGAGGAAATGATTTACCAAATAAAAGAGTGCTATTTAAAAAAGTCATATCGCTGTTCGTATCTTTGTAAAAAACAAACCTACAACGAAGTCAATCATGCTGATTGATGTACCCCTGACGGCTAAAGAAGATTTGCTTGAAACATTTTGTAATTTGCGTCTGGACAAACAGTTATTTAGGATGGTCAAGATAAATGGGACACCATGTATATACTCCTTAGTCACCATCCACTGAAAGGGAAATAATGCTAATTACGATTGCTGATTAACACAAGTGTACAAGTTTACCTGCACAGAATTTGAAGTGTTGGCAGAAGAGCCAACACCGTGTTGCTAGAGGAGACCGAAATGCACGCTTATAAGCTCACGCAGATTGGCGTGAGGTCTGGAACATTACAAGGAAATGAGAACTTAGAAAAACAGACGCAGCTGCTGTAATACTTAACTTTAATCCATAATTGTAGAACATCTCTCTTGACTGTACGTGCTTCATAAAATAATATCAAATGCTGTGGCGCCTTGCTAGGTCGTAGCAAATGACGTAGCTCAAGGCTATGCTAACTATCGTCTCGGCAACTGAGAGCGTATTTGTCAGGGTTGCATCGCTAGCAAAGTCGGCGGTACAGCTGGGGCGAGTGCCAGGACGTCTCTCTAGACCTGCCGTGTGGTGGCGCAACGGTCTGCAATCACTGGCAGTGGCGACACGTGGGTCCGACGTATACTAGCGGACCGCGGCCGATTTAAAGGCTACCACCTAGCAAGTGTGGTGTCTGGCGGTGACACCACAGAATTTGTTACAAAGGACCTTCAATATCGGTATGGCCTTGTGTTAATTTTTTATTTTTTATTTTATTATTTTTTTAATTTTTTTTATACTGGCACTGTAGACTGTTGATATAGTCTAGCCTCTAAACATTTCCTTTCTTTCTTGGGGCCTTGGTCCTGCGTCACGCGGAGTCGGCTGTGTTTCGTTTACCGGCCAGGCTGGGAATATTCTCTGCTTGGGGACTGGGTGTTTGTGTTGTACTCATCATTTCATCCACATTATCATCATTCGTGAAAGTGGCTTGACTGGACTGCGAGAAAAAATTGGACTATGAAAAAATCGGGCGCTGATAACCGCGCAGTTGAGCGCCCCACGAACCAAGCATCATCAGCAAAGATCATGTTTATGTACTATAAATTATCAAACGTCGGAGCGGTCTGGAGAGACTGCAGTTTTGGACTACTGTTTATCTATTTATCTAATGACTGTATCCATTATAGTGGAGGAAGTGAAGGTATTGTGCTAATTTTGAAGTGGTGATGATTTGGTTTGTGGGGCGCTCGAGGGCGTGGCTATCAGCGCCTGTAAAAATTCCTAAAGTTTCCACATTTCCATCTCATCGCTTTCGTGAATGATGGTGAGATGATGAGGAAAACACAAACACCCAGTCCCCAGGTGGAGGAAATCCCAGATCCGGGTTAGCACCCAATTTCTCGTCGCAGTTCTGTTCTGCTGGCATTCCTGGCAAAAACAAGCCTAGTAGTATCAAACATCTGATTTATATTGCGGAAGAAATTTCTGATGATGTAAGTTTCGAGCACGTTATTGTACGAAATGAAACACGGACGATGACAAAGAAGAGATCGATTACTTTCAGACGTAGAGCTATTGAAGGATGTTGAAAATGGGGTAGACTGATTATTGAGATAAGAAAGGAGATGTTTTTCTGCGTAAACAGAGCGGAGTGTAACACGTGGAAAACAATGAAAAGATGAAAGTGTCGAGATGGCAGTACATGTGTCAGAAATAAGAGAATAACTATCGTGGTACTAGAGGGAGCCTTAAAGAGTAGGATCCGGAATGTAACCATCAAACAATTGACGACGGTGAGTTGGTACAGGAGAGGAACTCGTGGCCGGCCGCGTGAAACTGATCGGAATACTGAAAAAGAAAATAGTGGCCATTTGTGAATGTAGGACTTTGCTCACCCAGCCCATTGCAAGCGTCATGTCATGCGAAACCTGCACAACAGGTCTCCTGGTAGATGGTTACGAGACCGTGGCCTATACGGAGGCCCAGTTTAACACCAGCAGATAAGGCACAAACAGCATAAATCATGGAATAAAAATGTAAAAAAGCGAAACTGTTTACAAAACAGGCCTGCACAAATGGTACTACACCAAAAGAAATGAACACATTATGAGTTTTAAACTAGAAAGGCGGAAAACATAAGAAACGATAAGAGCAGTCAAAAGGAAGTATGAAAGAATGCAGCTATCACTAATTTAGGAAAAATTACCAAAGAACAATGCTAGGAACTTCTACAAGACTTTGAAACCTCCCCTTAGAATAATTATGAATGACTGTGCTATTAAACCCCTTAAGTTATTTGATTTTCAAACACCTGAGCAGAAATGGACGTACTCAGACATTTCTGTCTTTACTTATTCTGATCATCACTAAACTGACACACAATATTTTTAGCGCAACGCAATGTGACTTGCAATAATCCCTACAAAAGAATGGCCATGTCTAACAATAACCTATACCTTTCATGAATCACCTACCTCACAAAAATCTTCGTTACTCGAACTACTGTAATACAGGCGAGCGCCAATACAGCCAGCTAAATAAAGGATTCTAATTACTGATAGACATAGTTACAAAATGAAAGATTTTGATAGGGAACAAACAATGTATTTGCCTTAATAATGTTCAAAAGTCATTATATACAGGGTGTTACAAAAAGGTACGGCCAAACTTTCAGGAAACATTCCTCACACACAAAGAAAGAAAATATGTTATGTGGACATGTGTCCGGAAACACTTACTTTCCATGTTAGAGCTCATTTTATTACTTCTCTTCAAATCACATTAATCATGGAATGGAAACACACAGCAACAGAACGTACCAGCATGACTTCAAACACTTTGTTACAGGAAATGTTCAAAATGTCCTCCGATAGCGAGGATACAGGCATCCATCCTCCGTCGCATGGAATCCCTGATGCGCTGATGCAGCCCTGGAGAATGGCGTATTGTATCACAGCCGTCCACAATACGAGCACGAAGAGTCTCTACATTTGGTACCGGGGTTGCGTAGACAAGAGCTTTCAAATACCCCCATAAATGAAAGTCAAGAGGGTTGAGGTCAGGAGTGCGTGGAGGCCATAGAATTGGTCCGACTCTACCAATCCATCGGTCACCGAATCTGTTGCTGAGAAGCGTACGAACACTTCGACTGAAATGTGCAGGAGCTCTATCGTGCATGAACCACATATTGTGTCGTACTTGTAAAGGCACATGTTCTAGCAGCACAGGTAGAGTATCCCGTACGAAATCATGGCGGTGAATCGAGGAAGTACAGTACATACTGACGAAACTAAAATGAGCTCTAACATGGAAATTAAGCGCTTCCGGACACATGTCCACATAACATCTTTTCTTTATTTGTGTGTGAGGAAAGTTTCCTGAAAGTTTGGCCGTACCTTCTTGTAACACCCTGTATATATATATATATATATATATATATATATATATATATATATATATATATATATATATCAGTTCATGACATCCAGTCCTACACTTTTAAACAGACACTCCACACTAACCAAACAACTAACTTCTGCTTCAAAATCAAGATGGAATATTAGCCCTAAACAACCAAAAGAAGTGTGAAATATTGGCAAGCTGTTTCAAGAAGCTGTAAATTGTGATGAACCAAGACCAAAATTTCCAGAACAGAATCCAGAATGCACTTACACAAACTCAAATCCCCAGCATGGATGGAATCCTAAATATAATTAGACTCTTGGAGAATGGCAAGGCCCCCGTGGAACATTCACTAACTGCTGAGATGGGGAAAATTGCAGATGACGGAACATTCAAATAGGTGGACGGAGACTTTCCAGAAGTCTTGGAAATTGAAGCTGTACCAGTAAATTGGAAAACAATATTAATTCACAATAAAAGATAAAACTGACGCCGACAACTGCGAAGGAATTTTCCTCGTTCCAGTGACCCGTAACGTATTCTTCCAAACACATTACAAAACAGGCTGGAACCCTAACTGGATCAGGAGTTAGAAGAGTACCAAGGAGGATTAGAGGAAAGAACGATCATCAGCGGAAAAAATTTCAAATCTGAAATTTATAATCAGTTATAGTTTAATGAGAGCCCAAAATAAAGAAGCATATGATTCGACTGACAGCGATACATCATTCAACAACATAAAAGATTTGGGCGTTAACAATAAATCACTGACAATCATAAAAGACACACCAACAAATACGAAATAAAAAATTAATTTCTTAGTTGAAACCTCAAAAACAATTGAGATCAAAACTGGTGCAAGGCAAAGAAATAGACCGTCCATATAGCTGTTCAGTTGTGTAGCAAAAAATATAATCAGGGAATGGAAGAAGAGAATGGAAGAAGGGATTTAAAAATATAATTGAGAGAAATGGAGATAACCTGAGAATTCAATGTTTTGCCTTTGCAGACGATCTTGCCGTCTTAGCTGAATCTATAGAACAAGGGAAAATGCAGATAAATCTCCTGCAAGAGAGAGCGTCAAAACCAGTTGTATGTATATATTTCGAAAAAACGGATTATGCAAAAATTTAAAAAACTACCAAATTTACATATATGGATGGAATGGTACAACAAAGCGAACTTAGCAAGTGCCAGCAATACGGCAGTGGCTTTTCAGTTAACAAAAAACTTGTGTAACAGATCTATGTTTCTATAAATGACCATGGAACTGCAACGCCGTGGTTAGACCAGAATACCATTATGCGTCAGAAAGTGTCTCGATAAATACAGCAACAATTGGGTGAAACTGAAAAGAAGGAAAGGAAAATAATCAGAAAAACTTGGGACGAAAATATGACAATGAGGAATGAAAATTAAGAAGAACCAAAGCTGTTTATGAAAGAACAGAATGATTGCTTGACAATATGAGGAAGAGAAGACTGGTATTCTATGGACGCCTAAAGGGGCTGGATCAAAAAAGACTAACATAAGCAATTTTTTACTTTGTAGAGAGGAACCCAAAATAATGGATGAAAGAAGTTAAAGCAGACCTTTGGGAAATGGAAATAACGGAGGAATAAATAGGAGAAAGAGAAAGGCTGAGAACGAAAGTAAAAAGTTTCAAGGGCTTGCAGGAGAAAAGAAAGAAAAAGACAGGCGTAATATGGACAGAAGGAAGAGGAGAAAAATATAGGGAAATGATAGAAACTACTGAAAAAAAGAAAGGAGAAAGGAAATAAGAAATGATTTATTTCATCTGCTCTTTTGTAGGCCAAACCATTGCATAAATTATATCGTTATTATTTATAAAATATTAGGCACCGATGACTCGTTTAATGTGGCTGCGGCAGTTCAAACTGTGTCGCCTACACCTCCCAAATCAGAACTCTACATCAGCGCCTCTCAAGAGGGTCACTACAGCAGAGTAGATGAGAGAGGAGAGGAGCACGAACCATATTTACTTCTTACGTGTAGATAACGCCCACAGTGAAAAATGAAGATTACATGACTTTGGTGCAGCCCCATGCAGCTCCAGAGCACTGGCCAACCCTGGTGAGACGCGCCCATCGCAGTCTGTACAAGAGCGACCGCACACCACGCGGACAACTTCCACCAGCAGCAGCAGCCGCTATCTGCGAATTGCACGCTCGCTCGGCCTGCACAAGTTGCGGTGGATTGGATCTCCCCCTCCCCCCCCCCCCCTCTTTCGACCGCCCACCACAGGGAAGCTCTCTGCGACGTAAACAAGCGAGGAATCGCACCGACTTGTCCACCCCGAATGAGGCTCTCTTACTTCTCTAAGGAGCCCACATTCCCGTAAGTGGACCAAAAAGCTAGTTTTATTTTGTAGCGAAGATTCTTCAGACGTCACAAGAACTTTTCCAAAGACCACACCTTATTCATACTAGACACAAGCCTTTTAGTTAAAATATAAATCATTCCGTTAAAAGAGTTCACTCATCGCTCTGTGTTGCTAGGCGCTGTAGGACTGTTACCTTGAAGTCATGACACGGTTCAGCGTTGACACAAGTCAAGGCAGTGAAATATATGTGCCAGTCAGCCGTATGGAAACAGCGCAGATGCTTACGACGTGGAGGTGTGGCAGAACGCCATTCAGGAACTATTGTGCTTGGACGTGCCCGTGACCACACCGTGACAGAAATTCCCATTTTTTGGTTCACCAGCACTCACTGTCCAAAGATTCTACATAGAATTTTGTACGAATCGCAGTCATGTGACACGGCGTAAGAGCTATGGCCGTAAAAAGATCCTAACCGACAGGGATCGGAGACGAGTTACTCTCCTGGTCAATGGTAATCTGTCTTAAGCACGACAGGAAATGCTGCCGTCACTGAATGTACATCCATCTCAACCTGTTTCCGAGCCAAACAGAGCCAAGGAAACGGTACAAGGAAACGGTATGTAGGCGGGCGCTTGGAGGCAAGGACTTAGCAAAAGACAAGTAGTGATGTACACAGCGCGGCAAACAGAGCAGCAACTAGACAACAGCCGACTACAGGCGTGAATTCTGCTGCCACGAGTAGCGATTTCGCCTTTTTTTTTTTTTTTTTTTTTTTTTTTTTTTTAAGCGATGCCAGGTAACCCAATTGGCCCAAAGAGGTGTTTCGCCAGCATATTATGGGAATGGGGCTCAGGCTGGATGTTATTCATTGTATGATGACTCACAGGTTACCGTGAACATGAACCTGGTTGTTTATTTCAGCATTTTTGGCGGTCAAGTCTTGCTCTTCCTTCCACATATTGATGTCAAATACAGTAAGGACACTCCCATCTTAGCCGCGCGGGATTAGCCGAGCGGTCTAGGGCGCTGCAGTCATGGACTGATCGGCTGGTCCCGGCAGAGGTTCGAGTCCTCCCCGGGGAGTGTGTGTGTGTGTGTGTGTAACAACAACGTAGTTCATGGTAACTGTTCAAAGCGACAACCGCCAGTCCTTAGGATAATTAAGGTTAAGAAGTGTGTAAGCTTAGCGACTGAAGACCTTAGCTGTTAAGTTCCATAAGATTTCACACACATTTGAACATTTGAACACTCCCATGTTAGGGCTGTAAGCATATTGGTTTGACGAACACAAATAAAACCTATCGTACCACGTCTGGCGTGCTAAATTATTTGATCGTAATCCTATAATAAACTGTTTGGGACTAATGAGAACATCAAGTGAAACTCTGCAATCACTATCCACATGACTGAATTTTGGTAGTACGCCCTCTCTTTGCAAGCCGTCAGCTTTATGCGAACCAGCGCAGTTGTTCCTCATTGGTTTGAGAATCATTCAGAAGCAATTTGTAAAATAGAAAAAAAAGAACCACCTCACCACCTCTTTGCATGAATCTCTATACAGGAACAGCGTTTGCACTAGATTGAAACAGGTGTTGATGGGCCCACAACTGATTATACTGAGAAAGGGAACCAGTGGTCGGCAATGTATATTTATTATGTTATGGACACAAACAGCGAATACCGCGTAACAACAACGTAGTTCATGGTAACTGTACAAAGCGACGACCGCCAGTCTTTAGGCATGTATTGCAACGGCGGATGCCAATGCTATCACAGTTTTCGGAGCTGTACCCCTTGTTGTCCGCGAAAGGATTGGTTTCAACACGACGTTGCACCAGCCCACTTCGATGTTAAGGATGTGGTTTCAACACGACGTTGCACCAGCCCACTTCGACGTTAAGGATGTGGTTTCAACACGACGTTGCACCAGCTCACTTCGATGTTAAGGATGTGGTTTCAACACGACGTTGCACCAGCCCACTTCGATGTTAAGGATGTGGTTTCAACACGACGTTGCACCAGCCCACTTCGATGTTAAGGATGTGGTTTGAACACGACGTTGCACCAGCCCACTTCGATGTTAAGGATGTGGTTTGAACACAACATTGCACCAGCCCACTTCGATGTTAAGGATGTGGTTTCAACACAACGTTGCACCAGCCCACTTCAATGTTAAGGATGTGGTTTCAACACGATGTTGCACCAGCCCACTTCAATGTTAAGGATGTGGTTTGAACACGACGTTGCACCAGCCCACTTCGATGGTAATGTCCGTGAGTACCTGAAAAACCCGTTCCCTTACCTTTGGATTTGAAGGGAAGGTCCTGTCCCTTCTCCAGCGTAATCGCCAGATCTCACAATATGGAGTTTTCTCTCTGAAGTTAAGACACTGGTGTATGAAAACGTGCCGGCCGCGGTGGTCAAGCGGTTCTAGGCGCTTTAGTCCGGAACTGCGCGACTGCTACGGTCGCAGGTTCGAATCCTGCCTCGGGCATGGATGTGGGTGATGTCCTTAGGTTGGTTAGGTTTAAGTAGTTCTAAGTTCCAGGGGACTGATGACCTTAGAAGTTAAGTCCAATAGTGCTCAGAGCCATTTGAACCATTTTTTTAATGAAAACGTTGTATAAATGGATTGCTAGGGTCCACGCAGCCTCACTCTTAGTAGAACAAACACCAGAGAGTTATGAGAGAGAGTGGTAGAACTTCATGCGCCTATACTACACATGGACTGAGACTGGCGCTCGTCACTCTGAAAATTTCCTATGAGCTACGTTGTTGTTATGCGTTCGCTGTGTATGTCTATACCACGGCAAAAATGCGTTTCAGAACATTGATTCCCTATCTCGATGTAAACGGTTGCGGACCCACTATCGCCTACCTCAATTAGGCCCAAAAGGTTTGAGACACCTGGATAACACTAACAAGGGAACCTCCCCATCGCACCCCTCTCAGATTTAGTTATAACTTGGCACAGTGGATAGGCCTTGATAAACCGAACACAGATCAATTGAGAAAATAGGAAGACGTTGTGTGAAACTGTGAAAAAAATAAGCAAAATATACAAACTGAGTAGTCCATGGGCCACATAGGCAAGATCTAGGAGCATTTGAGCTCAGGAACGCCGTGGTCTCGTGGTAGCGTGAGCAGCTGCAGCAGGAGAGGTCCTTGGTTCAAGTCTTCGCACAAGTGAAAATTTTACTTACTTTATCTTCGCAAAGTTACGATCTGACCGTTCATTCATTGACGTCTCTGTTCACTGTAATAAGTTTAGTGTCTGTGTTTTGCGACCGCATCGCAAAACCGTGCGATTAGTAGACGAAAGGACGTACCTCTCCAATCGGAACCGAAAACATTTGATCGAAAGGTCATAGGTCAACCGATTCCTCCACAGGAAAACACATCTGATATATTCTATACGACACTGGTGACGGCATGTGCGTCACATGACAGGAATATGTTGTCGACCCATCTAACTTGTACACTTTGCGAATGGGTAAAAAGATTCTTCTACCTTGCCCGATTTAGGTTTTCTTGTGGATGTGATAATCACTCCCAAAAAAGTGATGAAAACATAAGAGTTTGTCACATAAACTGAAAATAAAAAATTAAAGTTTACACTCGATGGAAGATTTGAACCAAGGACCTTTCGTTCCGCAGCTGCTCACGTTATCACGAGACCACGACGCTCCTGCAATCCAAGTGTCCTTGATGTTGCCTATCTTCCCATAAACTACTCAGTTTGTATATTTTGCTTATTTTTTCACAGTTCCATACAACTTCTTCCTGTTTTCTCAATTGATCTGTGTTCAGTTTTTCAAGGCCTATCCAATGTGCCAACTTATAACTAAATCTGAGAGGGCTGCGATGGGGAGGTTCCCTTGTAAATATACATTACTGCTTACCGGTATGATAACGAGCTTGTTTACATTATATCTGAAAATAGGAAATAGTAACAAAAGTTATTATATTAATTCCTTCAGTGATGTTAACTAATTCATTGGCTGAAAATGGATATCAATATGATGTGAGACACATGAAAATCAGTAACTGTTCTAGAACAACTGTCATACGAAACTCAACTCCTCCTCCACAAAAATGATGCCCTCTTTCCCAAAGGTAAAGGGAACGAGGAGAATTTCGTCTTTCTAGGTTTTATAAATTGTATTATTCATTAGTATAGCTGCGAAAAGCCAGAGAAAATACCTTCCTATGGAGTATCAATTTGTGACTGTGTTTAAAATTTGGTGACAGTCAGGGCACAGTACATTATCCTAGATTGAGAGACATTTACAGACATTAAGTCATATCTGGTCTGTTCCAGTGGAGTTTGGTAAAACCATTGCTGTTCATGTTATAAGATAGGACTATAGAAAATAAGTTAACATTATTTTGGGAGGCCAAATCCCTCTTATTGAATGCTGAACTATACCTCAAAGTGACGCAAATGCAAGACGTTGTGTTTCAAAATAGTCGCTGAGGCTCTGTAAACAATGGTTCGAACGTTCTACGAATCGTTCAATCCCTCTACGATGTAAATCCACTCCTTGGTCATGAGACCATTCTAAAACCGCTCTATGAACGGTTAGACGTTGTAAAAAAATCTCTTTCTTCTCAGATGTTCTTATTAGAGTGCCTGGACATCGTTGTTCGTGGTCCATGTCTATAGACTTCCTTCTGAATCAGGACCACCCTCGTCCATGCCGCCTAGGTCAAATTGTTGGCGCAGTTTCATTACTGCTGGACGCGACTCTCCTTTTCGTCCAGGTAGCGGCAGAATTTCACGGTGAATCTCTGCGGAATTTTGGCGTTTCAGCCATAATAGTTGTACCTTCCCCCGTACTTCAACTTTGGAGTACGTTTCCTGTTGCCGCGCCATTTAACTCGCACACTGAGGCACCCGAGGCCTGTACCGCAGCAGCACTGGGTCTGCAGGAGATCCGGGACACATACTTTTTTCTCACAATGTGCCACTCTTAATGAGCAGTGGTCTTAGCTAGAGATGTCATGTGTTACTTACTTTATAAAATACCAACGAACATTAATAATTTAAGCGTAGAGACTCTCATACCCTATGCTTGCTCTATCGTCTTCTCAATCACTGCACTCCCTATTATCTACCGTCAATTTTTTCGCTACTATCTGAACAGCACAAAATGTAAGACGAACCAAATCCCTTCTAAACTTGAAAAGAAACCTAATCGCCCACTTTCTATCACAATAGCCATCTATCCCATACTCGGTTCCGCAGCTTAGTCTCGCAAATCCCCTCTACCCCATAGCGCCCCCCCCCCCCCCCTCGCCCACAATCTTGTCAGCAAGTGCTCTACTTTTATATTATTGTTTCCTATCGTCTACTGTCACTATCATTTCAGTATTCTCCTTCAGCTACATTTTTTTCACTCCTGATAACTCTAATCATATACGCAAATGTATCAGAATAATTTATAGAATTCCTTATACCATTCACTATTATTATTATTAGTGTGAGCTATTACTAATATTACAACTATCATTGTTAACATTATCAGACTATTATTACAGTGAACTTTTTGCGAAATGTTTGGTATGTGTTGTTCCTGTTCTGGTGTAAGAGAGGACCGTAGGGCTAAATAAGCAAAAAATAATCATAATAATTAATAAATTAATGTATAATATTAGGTGCAAATCTTATCAATTTCGCAGTAATTCAGTTATCTGTGAGGGAAATATCTCTGGCAAAAATTGTGTAAGTTTCGATTTAAATACGACGAAATATCAGCCTGGTATAATGGTTGCAGTTAGCTGTTACCACAAAGAAACACAAGGTTGAGCACTTTGCGAAACGTGAAATGATGATATGCGCTGACTCTTTGGTTAAAAGGGCACACAACTAGTGTTTCACTCATACAACTCCCTGGGAAGAACAGTGCATAGAGATATGTGATGGAACGACGCCACAGGCTCAGTTCTATATAAAACAAACTGTAGCTTGCGATCCACTGGTTGGATACTGGGAAATTACGAGAGAGCTCGCCTACAAGAACTGTATCTGAGCTCTGAAGCGTGCTGGACTCATATCTGGTTCGACTGACAGGAAGCACGAAGCATATACAAAGAATGGATGTGCGAATGGTTGTGAGCTTGACTGTGAGGTTGTGTAAGAGATATCGTCAAAAATCTTAACTCATAGAGGCTCGAACAAAGTCGCTGTGTATCTCTTGGCAAAATTGTCAAAAAATGACAGTTAGCGTTTTTCTGGATAAAAATTATGAAAATTCTTTGGTCTCCTACGCATACGCCTTACACCCATCGATCAGAGAAAGATAAGTCAACAACAGCTCACACAGAGGCAAACAAGCGCTCCCTCTTCTCACACTCCCCACATCAGTGGATCACAATGAAATCTTAGTATGCTGTACTCCATCCACGGACGGATATGATTCAACAGTCCACTGTACAAACTAATTGTGACTTTGGCAGTGTTAACTTACGTTACAAGGCCAGGTCAGTCTTCAGACTGTTGTTCCAGAAACTAATAGAAAAAGCTGTTAGTTGCGACTTTCTACGTGTCGCTGTTTTTGCATCTGTTGTGCGGCTGTATGTATCGTGTAAGGTATTTGTGTATTTTAGAGGCACGCAAGCCGCTCAACCGCAGAATGTCCATTGTAAGACAACTGCCCTATGGAACGACTTGAGAGTGTCTAAGGTAGATGAAGATGTAGGTTATTTATACAACAGCCTCATCCATGTTCTTCCTAATCTTTCTCTGATGAGTTTCTGGGAAGAAAACGTGAACTCTTCCAGTTAGCTAGGAACTATTCGGGCAGCCTGGAATATCACATTCAACTCAATACAGGATAATCATTATGACCTAAGAACTGAAGTCAATGAATGCTGGCAACGCTGTACCTGTCAACCAGGAGGTAGGCAGGCTACCAAACGAAGTGGAGAGAATTTAACACACTGCAATCGTGTTCTGAACGAACGCAGTTGAAAATTCGTAGTTTCGCTAGAAGATTTCTAACCAGTGCAGGAAGGTTCCTAGCCGTTCCATCCCGCACCCCGTGCTTAATGACCAATTATCTAATGAACTAACTGTCAACGAGGCATTATATTTCTCTTATCCGTTTACTGACAATGTCTAGCGAGGATGCAAGACAGAGATATAATATCTACATACATCTAAGTAACTACTCCGCAAAGGTACTTGGCAGAGTATTGATCGAACCACCTTCAAGTTACATCTCTACCACTCCACTCGCGCTGGAAATAACGCTATAATCTCCTCGTGCAAGTTCTGATTTCCCTCATTTTACTACAATGATCATTTCTTCTTATGTAGGCTGGTGTCACTAAAATATTTTCGCATTCAGAGGAGAACGTTGGAGATTTAAATTTCGTGAAAACATCTCGTCGCAACTAAAAGCACCTTTGTTTCAATTATTGCTGTCCCAACTCACGTCTATGCCACTGAAACTCTCTCTCCTATTTCGTGTTAATACAAAACGACATGCTCTCCGTCACTCCTATCTGGTACAGGTGTCATAGTTAGTTAGTTACTTACTTACGTGTTCCATTGATCAGTCTCACGGCAATCCTTATGATGTGGAACGTATCAAGTGCATAACAAATGCACAAATGTATGAATGTTTTTTTTTTAAGCTTAAAACTTTTGTTACCTTCAAATGGTTCAAATGGCTCTGAGCACTATGGGACTTAACTTTTGAGGTCGTCAGTCCCCTAGAACTTAGAACTACTTAAACCTAACTAACCTAAGGACATCACACACATCCATGCCCGAGGCAGGATTCGAACCTGCGACCGTAGCGGTGGCGCGGATCCAGACTGTAGCGTCTAGAACCTCTCGGCCACTTCGGCCGGCTTTTGTTAACTTCCCCATGCTCTTAAATGGCATAAATTACATATGTTATACCTATAGATTTATTTATTCCTATTAAAGAATTCATTTGTAGTATAGAAGGAGTTGTCAAGAAGACATGATTTCAATTTATTTTTAAAGCTGTTACTGCTGTCTGTCAGACATTTTATTTCGTGTCATAATTTATCTAAGAGTCTTACTTCAGCAAATTTTTCCCCTTTCTGTGCCATAGATAGGTCAAGTAGAGGATAGTGTAAGTCTTTCTTTCTTCTGGTATTATAATCATGAATATCACTGTTGCTTTTAAACTGGCCCATGTTGTTGAGAACAAATTTCATTACTGAGCATATGTACTGTGAGGCTGTTGTAAAGATTCCTAACCTTTTAAAGAGATGCCTACAAGATGTGCGACTATGAGCCCCAGACATTATTCTAACCACTTTCTTTTGAGCAGTGAATACTTTCTGCCTATGCGTTGAGTTACCCCAAAATATTATTCGGTATGACATCAGAGAGAGAAAGTATGTGAAGTATGTTAGCTTGCTAATTTTTATATCCTCAAAATTAGCAATTACTTTGATTGCAAAGGTTGCTGAACCTGGTCACTTTAGGAGATCCAAAATATGAATTTTCCAATTAAGATTCTCATCTGTACATAACCCTAAAACTTAGTATGCTCTACCATGGCTACTGACTTCTGTTGATGTGTTATATTTATTGAAGGAACTATACTCTCTACAGTAGAAAATTCTATTTACTGTGTTTTTTCAGAGTTCAGAGCAAGCCCATTCGCAGAAAACCAATCATTAACTTTTTCAAAACCAATATTTGTATAATTTTCTATTGGAGTATCTTTCACTGAATTAATAATAATGCTTTTATCATCAGCAAACAGTGTCAGTTTAGCTTATCGTTTCAGATAAGAAGGGAGGTCATTCACAAATGTCAAGAACAAAAGGGGACCCATGATCTAACCCTGTGCAAGACCCGTTGTAATTTCACCCAGTTAGATGAAGTGGGAAACTTCCTTAAATCACTTAAACCATATAAAGAAACGTTTTGCTTCCTGTTCTGTAGATATGATATAAACCACTCATATTCTGTTTCACTTATAGATTAGAATTGTGATTCCTGTAACATAATGTCATGGTTCACACAGTCAAACACTTTCGATAAGTCACAGAAAATTCGTATTTGTAACATTTTACTATTTAAGGACTCTATTACGTGACCAGTGAAATTGTATATTGCTGTCTCACTGGAACAGAATTTTTCAAATACAAACTGTGATTTACTCAGTATCCAATTACTGTTGAGATGGCTAACCACTCTTGAGTACATCACTTTATCGACAATTTTTGAACATGCTGTGAGCAAAGATACTGGCCGGTAAATATTGATATCTGTGGTGTCCCCTTTCCTGTAGAGAGGCTTGACAATGGCATATTTTAACCTGTCTGGGAAAATACCTTGAGTTAGTGATGCATTACAGATGTGACTCACAACATCAGCTGTAACTGCTTCACATTGTTTTAATATTTTGTTAATCATGTCATCTAATCCAATAGGACATTTATTATTCAAAGATTTAATGATTTTACTTATTTCACAAGAGGTTGTTAGATGAAAATTAATCTGGCTAGGATATCTCAAAACTGACTCTTCTATGCACTACATGGCCTTTTCTTTTGAACTATTCTCACCAATTTTTTCCTCTACATTTAAGAAACGGTTGTTAAATACATTAGCTAATTGTGTACTCTTGGTTAATATGGTCTCATTCTCTTTAATAGTAATATTACCGGCCCCAGTGGTTATTTTTTCTGTCTCCCTTCTAACAACATTCCATAAAGATTTGATTTTATTGCCAGAGTTGTTAATTTCATCTCTAACATACATATTTTTGATTTTCTGACAACTTTCCTAGGTATATTACAATAATTTTACTACTTCTGAGTCTTTACTAATTTTTGCAGTCTCATGCAATTTTCATTTCCTTTCTGACGACACTTTAATACCTACAATGATCCAAGGTTTCTTTGAAAACTGTTTAGTGTTACATTTAGTAATTTTCTCGGGGTAACAGTGTTCAAAAAGGGGTATAAATTTATCAAAAAATATGTTGCATTTATCATTGGCATTTAGCTCATTACATACATCTCCCCAATCAACATTTCTTAAACTTTCTCTGAATTGCTCTATAGATACAGGGTTGACCAGCTGTACACTTTTGCTTAATGGTTTCTGAAGTGGACACCCTGCTAAGCTTTGTAAGTTAAACTGTTATGCATCATGGTCTGATAATCCATTTATCATAGGGAAAGCATGTGTTAGTTTTACATCCTCTTACTGCAAAAATACATTATCTATTAGAGTGCTACCTTTTTGAGCTACACATGTAGGGAAACTGATCACTGATTCTAAGTTATATGCCATTAATAACACTTCTAGTTCACTTTTACTATTAGAATTCCTTAGAAAGTTTACATTGAAATCACTACAGATTAATAACTTCTTCTTTTTGTCTGACAGACGGCATAATATGAAGTCAAACTTTTATATTAATAGCTGCCAATCTCCTAATGGGGACCTGTACACCGTTGCTAATATCAACACTACATTAGCTAGCTATAGTTCACATGCATAAACTTCAACTATCGATCGACACAAAATTTTCTTACTTCTACTGTTTTGTATTTATACCCTCGTTTTGTGCAAATGGCAACTCCACCTTTATCCACGCTAGACCTGCTAGTGAAAGATGCCAAATTATACCCATTTATACTGACACTTTCCATCCCCACAATTACATGGTGTTCAGACACACAAATTATATCAGTGTCATTCTTATTTTTGAGGTCATCTAAACACATTAACAGCTCATCTACTTTATTTTTTATTCCCCTGATATTTTGATGAAGTAAATTGTTACTACCCTTAGATTTATCCATATCTACTGTACAAGACGCTTCCTTATTCTATTTTTCTTGATTGTTACCTGTCTGGACTTTCGCTTTAACCTAACAAATCTGTCTGCCTTGTCCTACTAACCACAGGGATCATCCCTTGTGTTGCTTAGGCCCCCCTTACAGTATCTGCTAGTACAGAAGCTAACTTATTTCCCGCCTTCCTGTTTAGGTGTGGGCCTTGTGTAGTGTAGCTCCACCTAACAATAGCATCAACTGGAACAACACTCATGTGATATTCTGCTGGTGTCTGGAGCTTCCTGTTCAGCTCAATGTTAACCTGCCTCACAGCAGTGTTTACCCAGGATCGATCATGCAGCTGAAAGACCTCCACAGACCCCACATTTGTGTGCCCAGTTTCTGCTCCTAATTTTTTCAGGTCACTTCTAATACTATATCTTGAACTCATAGCGAAGCTGTTTCCTGCTCTCCCATCTATAATAACCTGATTTTTCTTCTCAAAGTCCCTGCATAGCTGATCTAAGTTTTATATCACCTGCTTAAGGCCAGCAATTGGTTTCACAAAAATTGTGTCCTGGTACCCTTCACTTAATTTCTCCTTAAGCTGCTGGCCTGCACCCCTCCCATGACTGCTGCCTAAAAGCAGAATTCTTCTTTTCCTATTCTGATTTGGTGCCGACCTGTCTTTTCCCTTTAAGCTACTAATTTTCTTCAACCTACATTCAGCTACATCTGGATGCGGCTCTTCCTCCTCTTGATAGCAAGCCAATCTGATTTATTAACGGAATTCCTGAAGTTTATTTCAACAGTTTCCCTTTTTCGCCCTTTGCTTGCTACCTTTTCCGAGTACCACATCGCTTTTTCCTCCCTTGGGCTAATTAATTACAAATTCGCATTTTCTAATTCAGCCTTAAGGGCACAAATCTTTGCCTCCGGTTCAACGATTTTTCTGTCCTTTCTACATAACCTACATTTCCATGGAAGAGATTCATGATCTACCCCCGGTTCCTCGCCGCTACATTCGCCCCAATGAAACCATAACGCGCAGTCTTCACAGAAAAGCCCCTTTTTCAGATTTGTACGGCGACCCCCACACGATTGAAAAATTTACACAAAAATGTTCACAAAATCAGAGAATAACTTGGCATAAGATCAGTGTTGTTTCGTAGCCTTTACTAATACGTAACTAAACGCTAATTTAAACAAATTTTTATACTTACTTTCGAAAGTTTTAACTAACTACATAATGTCTATGTGGCAGACACGAATTAATTTAACTTTGCACCGCTAATTCTAGTCAAAAAATAAAGATCTACAAACGTCCGAATTTTATGCCTAAAATATAAACAAAATTGATGACTATCGGAATTTACGAAACACTTTCTTTTCGATCTAAACACTCTCAGAAAATCGAAACCTTCAATAGATAGCCTAGCGAGAAGCAAATGGTCTAAAATGTAATATTAACTAAATTAGCTCTTATTTCAATGTTAAGCATTTAACTTAGCGAGAGCCTCGTGGACGTGCGTGTTCCAGAGATATTAGCACATACAGACACACACCATTACTGTAGCAGAAAGCGGTGTGCGAAGTAAGTCTCTTTGGTAGATCTGTTACACCTTATAAGTGTTCTGTCAATACAGCGTAGTTTTGGGTTCGGTTTCAACACAACATTATCTATTTGACTGTTGCAATTTAAGCTATTCATAATCGTAATTCCTAAGTATTTAGTTAAATTGGCAACTTTTATATTTGTGTAATTTATCTTGAAACCGAAGAGTAATGGATTCCTTTCAGTACTCATGAGTATGACTTCACATTTTTCGTTATTTACAGTCAATTGCCATATTTTTTGCACTACAAAGAAATTTCATCTAATTTATTTTCCACCGGCTTTTGATCTTCTGTGACTTTACTGGTCCTTAGGTAACAGCATCATCTCCAAACAGTCTAAGATGGCTACTCAAATTGTCTCCCAAATCGTTTTATGCAGATTAAGAACAGCAGAGGGCCTGCAACACATCGTTGGGGAACGCCAGATATCAGTCGTGTTGTATGCGAAGACTTTATGTCTCCTGCTACGAAGAGGAAATCACAAATCCAGTCGTACAACTTAAATGACGCTCTGTAGGCAGCCATTATGATCAGAAGCCGCAACTAAGGGACGGTATCAAAAATTGCCTGTCACAAGAATAATATTTTCGAAAGCCGTGCTGACTGTGTGTCAACAGACCTTCTTCCTCGAGGCACTTCATTATGTTCGAACACAGCATACGTTCCAAAATTCTACTGCAAATCGGCGACAGTGAAATGAGTCTGTAATTAATCGGATTACTATTACTTGCTTTCGTGAATATTGGTGTGACTTGCGCAAGTTTCCTGTCTTCAAGTACGGATGTTTTGTGGAGCATTCTGTTGTATATGGCTGTTAACTACGGAGTTATTCTATCAACATAGTCTGAAAGGAACCTGACTGATATATAATCCGGACCTGCATTTGTTAATTGATTTAAGCTCCTTTGCCACCCCGAGGATATCTACTAAGTTCCTCACGCTGGCAGCAGTCTTGATTCGAAATCTGGTATGTTTACTTCGTCTTCTTTGATGAAGAAATTTCGGAAAACCGTATTTGGTAACTCTGCTTAGTTGCACTGTCATCGGTAACAGTGTGAAGGTACTGATTGTGTCTTGCCGCTGGTCTACTGAATCTCTTTGGATTTTCTGTCAGATTTCGTTATGCCAATTATTAAAAGCGTCTTGCATTGAAGTTCGCGCTAAATTTAGAGCTTGTGTAAAGCTTCGCCAATCTTGGGCATTTGATGTATTTCAAATTTGGCACGCTTTCTCGTCGCCTCACAAGAACTGGGTGCAAAATGTGGGGGAAGAGGGAGAAGGCAGCCTGACACGAGGTCGTTATAGATAGAGCATCAGTTTGGACAGTACGTGGAATGAACTAAGTCCCAGCTTCTTTTAGGGTTCTCATTTCGATTCTTATACAAAGCACTGATTATTTTCGCGCGTCTTTAAACTACTTTCTACCTCTTTGTCTGTAACAGCACTGTAATAGAAAGTTAACGCTTCTGTATATTCCTTAGGCCAGTGTTCTTCACTGCAAGCGTTGAAGACGAGTATCTCATCGGTGACGATGTTTTCGACTGTTCTTCTCAACCAGTGCCAAATCAAGTCCAGTATCGATACCAATATTTGCTGTTCAATTATTTTATTCGTTCAGCTGTTGAACTGTCTAAAATAAGGAGGTAATGTTGGCTGTAGTTAGCATGTATTGCGAATACATAGAAAGAAGGATCCTTTATTGTATTATTATATGATAGCCGAACAAACACTGGTAGCAATTACTTTTGTAAAATATCTGGGAGTATGCGTGCGGAACGATTTGAAGTGGTGGTAAGGCGGATGCCAGGTTGAGATTCATTGGGAGAGTCCTTAGAAAATGTAGTCCATCAAAAAAGGAGGTGGCTTACAAAACACTCGTTCGACCTATACTTGAGTATTGCTCATCAGTGTGGGATCCGTACCAGGTCGGGTTGACGGGGGAGATAGAGAAGATCCAAAGAAGAGCGGCGCGTTTCGTCACAGGGTTATTTGGTAAGCGTGATAGCGTTACGGAGTTGTTTAGCAAACTCAAGTGGCAGACTCTGCAAGAGAGGCACTCTCCATCGCGGTGTAGCTTGCTGTCCAGGTTCGAGAGGGTTGCTTCCCCCCACTTATACCTCCCGAGGAGATCACGAATGTAAAATGAGAGGGATTAGAGCGCGCACGGAGGCTTTCCGGCAGTCGTTCTTCCCGCGAACCACACGCCACTGGAACAGGAAAGGGAGGTAATGACAGTGGCACGTAAAGTGCCCTCCGCCACACACCGTTGGGTGGCTTGCGGAGTATAAATGTAGATGTAGATGTAGAACTCAGTTTTCAGTCTGTACGTTTCAAATGTGTAACGAGCGTTGGATGTGTAGCGGATACGGAGCGCCTACATTGACGCAGCTTCTGGTACCCAACGACATCTGTGGTACGATCGATAGTGTGAACGTAACAACTTGTATCATAGCTGTATATTACAACGATAGGAATACATTTGAGAAGGTAGCTCTTAACTAAGGCGACACAGATAGTAAAATGTATTTTAGAATGTCGTAAGGGACATACGTACTGGAGTCAGTACTGCTCACAAGCCGAAGAAATTAACGTGAACATGTACGTAGATAAATAAATGTTTATATATGGTACTTTTATTCCTACGAAAGCCCACAGGAGCCTCTTAGTGTGGTTATCCGCCATTCTTACGCGTCCTTCAGCTCTCCTTTTCAGACTCACGAACTCGTGCGAACACAATTCGTTGTCAGAGGATTTGTTCACTTGCACTCCCGCAATGCGTACATCTTGTCGATGGGTCCGGTATAAGCCAGTGCCTTTATATGTTCCCACAGAAAGCTAAGCGGTGAAGGACAACACAAATGTTTTTATTAGGCCCTGTCCTACAAGGCGTATACAGTGGGGTAGTGCACTGGTACTCCACTGTACATAAACCACATTTGTTGTCATTCGGAAATTGTGACGTTCTCTAGTAGCACAAGTTAGTTGTCGCACATAAATTGACAATAGACAGCACTTGCTAATATTCCCGGCAAAGTGTATTGTCTTATGAGTTTCTTATCCACAACTTTCGAACACTCACTGATGTTAAAACGGACCTGATGCCTGGCCTCTTTCACTGATCGAGGATTTGTATCTGCCCACAAAGGGTTGTTTTAGTGATTCATTACTCCAATCTGTAGAAATCTCATCTTATCCGTAGGGCTACATATCATGCAAGGTATGGGCTGCAAAAAGTCGGAATTCTGTCTTAGAATCCTGGGATAAAAATGTAACCCCTGACGTTCGTCTTGTGGCTGAGACGCGCAGTGACAAAGTACTAGAATCAATAAAATGTAATATCCGGAAATGATAATGAGTGCCTGATGCAAATTTCCTAGAAGGATTGATTTGTGCACTATTTATTGAACTTAATTTCGATCTCTTTCACATCTGTTGTTGCGATACTATTCATATCAGGTGTGTCACGTAATCCGTAGTGGAACATCTGCGAGGTTTACGTTTGATTTCCACACGCACATAAAAGTAGCCAATTGTCTGACTTTGATCATACAATGTAAGGTTTCACGGCCGGCATTGTCTTCACTTAAAACTTCCGAATGCGGGAGACATCCTCAGAGGTAAAGCCGCTTTACCTCTGAGGATGTCTCCCTCAGTCTGAGACGAAACGTCAGGAGAGGGTTTTATACTTCGACCACGGCCTATCAGCTCGGAAGTTTTAAGTGTCTGACTTTGAGTGGTGATAGTCCCGCAGAGCCTACGTCACTTCTCATCAAATGCTGAAAGCTCATGACGGATTACACAAACACGTGCGAAACATTATTAGATGAGAAAACCAAATCACTGCTACGTTTAAAGTATTTGGTGCTTTATTGCTCGATGGTAGGCCTACTTCGGTTACAGTGCATTTTCTGGCTGCCTGCCAATACTACATGGTTTCGTTAACCTCTTTTTATGTTCTTATGAGTAACTATTGGCAATATCGTGTGATTACGAGATGATACTTGCGTCGATCTGTTTTTTGCGTCCGTAAAATGTCGATTGGTGCTGTCACGGTCTAATGATTTTGTTGTTATACCGTGTAGGTAGCGTGATTATATGATGGTGGCAGTTATAACGACATATTACGAACGTGAATGTTGTTGCAGACGGGATTTTTTTTTATTGGCTACTGCCCTTTTCTTCTGTTGACTGGTTTTTGTGCTTTAGACAGCTTTATTTGAGAGGACACCAGGATTCCTGATATTCGCGGCACACTCATGAAATGGTCGTGCAGGAAAATACTCACAAAATCCCTACGTCTCCGCTACCTCGCAGATTCTGTGTCCCTTCGCTCGTTCTCCGACTGTAACACCACGTTCAAACTCATCTTAATAACCTGCCATTGCACCAGCAGTAACCGATCTAACAAACTGTGCCAGATACTTGTCTTATATTTTGCTGTGCGCAGCGACGTATTCCGCCTGTTTACATACACTCCTGGAAATGGAAAAAAGAACACATTGACACCGGTGTGTCAGACCCACCATACTTGCTCCGGACACTGCGAGAGGGCTGTACAAGCAATGATCACACGCACGGCACAGCGGACACACCAAGAACCGCGGTGTTGGCCGTCGAATGGCGCTAGCTGCGCAGCATTTGTGCACCGCCGCCGTCAGTGTCAGCCAGTTTGCCGTGGCATACGGAGCTCCATCGCAGTCTTTAACACTGGTAGCATGCCGCGACAGCGTGGACGTGAACCGTATGTGCAGTTGACGGACTTTGAGCGAGGGCGTATAGTGGGCATGCGGGAGGCCGGGTGGATGTACCTCCGAATTGCTCAACACGTGGGGCGTGAGGTCTCCACAGTACATCGATGTTGTCGCCAGTGGTCGGCGGAAGGTGCACGTGCCCGTCGACCTGGGACCGGACCGCAGCGACGCACGGATGCACGCCAAGACCGTAGGATCCTACGCAGTGCCGTAGGGGACCGCACCGCCACTTCCCAGCAAATTAGGGACACTGTTGCTCCTGGGGTATCGGCGAGGACCATTCGCAACCGTCTCCATGAAGCTGGGCTACGGTCCCGCACACCGTTAGGCCGTCTTCCGCTCACGCCCCAACATCGTGCAGCCCGCCTCCAGTGGTGTCGCGACAGGCGTGAATGGAGGGACGAATGGAGACGTGTCGTCTTCAGCGATGAGAGTCGCTTCTGCCTTGGTGCCAATGATGGTCGTATGCGTGTTTGGCGCCGTGCAGGTGAGCGCCACAATCAGGACTGCATACGACCGAGGGACACAGGGCCAACACCCGGCATCATGGTGTGGGGAGCGATCACCTACACTGGCCGTACACCACTGGTGATCGTCGAGGGGACACTGAATAGTGCACAGTACATCCAAACCGTCATCGAACCCATCGTTCTACCATTCCTAGACCGGCAAGGGAACTTGCTGTTCCAACAGGACAATGCACGTCCGCATGTATCCCGTGCCACCCAACGTGCTCTAGAACGTGTAAGTCAACTACCCTGGCCAGCAAGATCTCCGGATCTGTCCCCCATTGAGCATGTTTGGGACTGGATGAAGCGTCGTCTCACGCGGTCTGCACGTCCAGCACGAACGCTGGTCCAACTGAGGCGCCAGGTGGAAATGGCATGGCAAGCCGTTCCACAGGACTACATCCAGCATCTCTACGATCGTCTCCATGGGAGAATAGCAGCCTGCATTGCTGCGAAAGGTGGATATACACTGTACTAATGCCGACATTGTGCATGCTCTGTTGCCTGTGTCTATGTGCCTGTGGTTCTGTCAGTGTGATCATGTGATGTATCTGACCCCAGGAATGTGTCAATAAAGTTTCCCCTTCCTGGGACAATGATTTCACGGTGTTCTTATTTCAATTTCCAGGAGTGTATATCTGTATTTGAATACGCAAGCCTATACCAGTTTCTTTGGTGCTTCAGCGTAAATAGGAGAAACCTTTCTCTATGGATGTAACGTCCATGGCAGGAAAGTATTCTTGCATTGTAGTGAGAGGGTAACAAAGACAATAAAAGAGAGGGGAAGGGCAAAGTGCCGCAGCAGCAGGCTGTGGGGCGCTTCATACTGGTTTATGCACCCCAAGTCGCAGCAAGTGTCGCCACGGTTCCTCGTTCCTTGTATCGGGCTGACGCGGAAAACTGGCTATTTCCTTTATTCCGCGCGACGTCCTTCCGCCGCCGGCTGCGTTCCATTTCATGAGGGCGTTTATCAGCTTTACGCCGCCGCGCTGGCAAGACTCTCCTCGGCGGACGGCGCTCCTCCGGGCCGGAGATGGCATGGAGAGCAGTAACAGCTGCGTCCACCCTGCGCATGCACCGACACTCGCTCCCGAGGAGGCTGCAATCGCCCTTTATAGATTTCGTGCAGTCGCCTCTTGCCTTAATGCTCTCTTCCGCTGCTCCTACGGCACAACTTGTTTTTCTCTTTACAAAAACCGTGTTGTGGGAAAGTAATTTTACAGTTCTGTTGAAGGCTTTACGTCATTATGAAATGAATGTACATCTACATCTGTAGTCAATAGATCCAGAATGGTGTATGGCGGATTGTACGTGTTATCTGATTTCAGCTGCTTATCTTTTGATGTTTAAGGTCCAAACTTGCGAGGTAGGTGCAGCAAGTACAATAAAACCTCGGTAAATCGAAGTAACAGCGAATAATCTATTCGAGAATCACAAGAGGAGAAGGTATACTTCGAAAAGACAGGATGGTAGGGGAAGATTTCATTTAGATTACATCACGGTCAGACAGAGATTCCGAAAACAGATACTGGGTTGTAAGGCGTACCCAGGATCGGATATAGACTCAGATCACACTGTAACAATGATGAAGAGTAGGCTGAAGTTCAAGAGGTTAATCAGGAAGAATCAGTACGCAAAGGAAAAAAAAAAATGGTTCAAATGGCTCTGAGCGCTATGGGACTCAACTTACCCTAGAACTTAGAACTACTTAGACCTAACTAACCTAAGGCACACACATCCATGCCCGAGGCAGGATTCGAACCTGCGACCGTAGCGGTCGCGCGGTTCAATACTGTAGCGCCTAGAACCACTCGGCCATTCCGACCGGCAGTGCGCAAAGAAGTGGGATACAGAACTACTAAGGGATGACGAAACATGCTTGAAGTTCTCTAGGACTATAGACAGAGCAGTAAGGAATAGCTCGGTAGGCAGTACAGTTGAAGAGGAATGGACATCTCTAAAGAGGGCAATCACAGAAGCTGGAAAGAAAACCGTAGGTACAAAGAAGTTAACTTCGAAGGAACCATGGGTAACAAAGGGAATACTTTAGTTGATCGATAAATGAAGAAAGTACAAGAATGTTCAGGGAAATTCAGGAACACAGAAATGCAAGTCCCTAAGGAAGGAAATAAATAGGAAGTGCAGGAAAGCTAAGACGAAATGGGCACTCCGTCTTCAGACCACGAGTGGCCTACCGGGACCATCCGACCGCCGTGTCATCCTGAGAGGAGGATGTGGATAGGAGGGGCGTGGGGTCAGCACACCGCTCTCCCGGCGGTTATGATGATATTCTTGGCCGAAGCCGCTACTATTCAGTCCGGTAGCTCCTCAATTGGCATCACGAGGCTGAGTGCACCCCGAAAAATGGCAACTGCGCTTGGCGGCTGGATGGTCACCCATCCAAGTGCTGGCCACGCCCAACAGCGCTTATCTTCGGAGATCTCACGGGAACCGGAGTATCCACTGCGACAAGGCCGTTGCCTAAGACGAAATAGCTACGTGAAAAATGTGAATAAATCGAAAAAGAAATGATTGTCGGAAGGACTGAATCAGCGTACAGGAAAATCAACCTTCGGTGACACAAAAAGAAAGGGTGGTAACATCACGAGTTCAACAGGAAAGCATACAAAAATGGCTCTGAGCACTATGGGACTCAACTGCTGAGGTCATTAGTCCCCTAGAACTTAGAACTAGTTAAACCTAACTAACCTAAGGACATCACAAACATCCATGCCCGAGGCAGGATTCGAACCTGCGACCGCAGCGGTCTTGCGGTTCCAGACTGCAGCACCTTTAACCGCACGGCCACTTCGGCCGGCGGAAAGCATACACTGAAAGCCTCTATGAGAGGAAAGATTTCTCTGATGTGATACAAGAAGAAACAGGAGTCGATATAGAAGACATAGGGGATCCAGTATTAAGCTCAGAACATAGCATTGTGGCAATATGAGAGATAATTAGTATACATTTAAAATGTAAAACATAGAAAAGTAAATGCATAAAGTTTTGTAAGACTGTCAATATCATGACATTGTTGCACAAAAGTAAGTAAGACACGACACCGTAAACCTACACACAGGAGCACCACCGGTACATATTATTCTGGCGGAGAAATTTTGGCAGCTCCTACGGCAATATATGAAGCTAATGTAATGATGGAGCCGGTCGCTGTTGCCGAGTGGTCCTAGGCACTTCAGTCCGGAGCCGCGCGGCTGCTACGGTTGCACGTTCGAATCCTGCCTCGGGTGTGGATGTGTGTGATGTCATTAGGTTAGTTAGGTTCAAGTAGTTCTGAGTGTAGGGGACTGATGACCTCAGATGGTAAGTCCCATAGTGCTTGGAGCCATTTTTGAATTTGTAATGATGGACGAGGAAGCAACGCAACAGGTGACCTTAAGAATTCAATGAAAAATCTGCAGCTGGACCACATGTTTCAAAGCAAAGCGTCCCATTAATTATCAAATTAGGGTCTGACTAAAGCCACGAGTGAGAACTGTATAGAAACAAAGATCAGAAACCCAACACATAAAAAGGTATTATCCATCCCATAGAAACAATCTAGTCTTGCATTATCTGTAGCGGAAATTAGAACGGAGAGTAAAGAGACGTATATTAACAATTAAACGTAATAATGCTGTACCAGCAGCCGCTGTTTTGATACTGTTTTTTTAGGCAACCAGTTTCGACGTTCCAATCACGTCATCTTCAAGCCTGTAGCACAAATGACACCAAATACTGCACGTCATGCGACAGACCTGAAGATGTCGTTACGGAAAATTCGAAACTCGTTGCCTAATAAAACAATATCAAATTAACGGCTGTTAGTGCAGTATTATTACATTTCTCCGACCACCCGCGGTCACAAGCTCCTGCACCCAGAATGTAGTTACATTTACATTAACAACTGGCCTCTAATTGTCTTTCGAATCACTACTTTAACTGTTCATCATCTACAATTGAGAAGCTTGTCATGAAATCACATTCGTTGCCTCCAGGAATCAATAACCGAACTATCTCCATCCAAGCAAACGTAGACTTGGAGCAGCGCTGCTGATCACACTGCCACCACAACCTTCTCGACAAATTAACTGCTGGCAATATAAATTGCAACACCATGAAGGCGGCATGTAGAAAACGTCGTATGGGCATGAAGTGTACCTTATTCTTCGATTAGAAAATAATTACCACTTCAGCGCAACAGCGCACAGTAGCTTGGTGAATCTAATTTACATTTTTTTTTTTTAGGACGGAGGGATTACCCAGCAGGTTTCTAATTCAGAAATTGTATTTGAATGCTGGTTATTTGTGAGACGCTCGTGTTATGAGTCGTGTAAGGAAAATAAATCTTTGACAGGCCACGTCGACAGCAGTAGGCTCCTGGATTTCCGGAAATTCATTTTATCGCTCCTCAATACCCCTGACATGTTGCTCGTGATCCCACGACAATCACACGAAAGTGGCTCAGTGGGTTCAGGAGCGCAATACTCAACCCATGCAGGACCTAAACGGCGCCACACGACTAGGGCTCGAGAGGACATATCGATCTTTCGGTACTGATGTACTGTAGAGCCACGTCCGGAAGTAGGCTTCTTTGCTACAAGAAAAATATCAACACGGCGTAACGACGTGTTGGGCACATTGACGATTGTTACGGTTTCCCTTGACGTGCCGACATCCGTCCGCCCAATGACAACACCGGACTCGGGAGAGGTACCACCCCGTTTCCTCAGCCAAGTCCCATCACGACAAGCGCATCCGTGTATGAAAGCTACACACAGAACGAACGTTGGCAGACTGCATTCGTCACAGTCATGCGGACCCACCACCTGAAGTTTTGGTGTGGTGTACCATTGGCTAAACAACACGGTCACCTCTGTATCGCATGGTGGATAATTTTGCCAGCACTCGTTGCGCTTATGAACTGTTAACGCCTGTAACCGCGCCTCTTGCTCGAGGTCTCTGTGATGTTGTCTTCCAAAAAGGTCACGCAAGACCAAGAATTTCCCGCGCTCTCCTGAGATACCTCCATACATAAGGTGTGAGGCTGTCGCTCTAGCCAGCACATTCTCCGGATCTCTCACCCACTGAAAACATCTGGTCACGGGTTACCGAGAGAGCCTGGTGCTCTACCAGCCGCCATTCATTACGACAGACGAAATTATACTAGCCGGCCGCTGTAGCCGAGATGTTCTAGGCGCTTCAGTCTGGAACCGCGTGACCGCTACGGTCGCAGGTTCGAATCCTACCTCGGGCATGGATGTGTGTGATGTCCTTAGTTAGGTTTAAGTAGGTCTAAGTTCTAGGGGACTGATGACCTCAGATGTTAAGTCCCATAGTGCTCAGAGCCATTTGAACCATCTGAATTATGCTACAGAGTTGAAACAGTGCAGGATGAGGTACCTATATGTGTCATGCAAGCTCAAGTCGACCATATATCAAGTATGATAAGAGCCATTGTTGTTGCTCGAGATAGCAGCTCTGTGTACTAATTTCCACATTCAGTATGCTTCAAAATCCCCTAAAAAGTTGATGCTGTATTCCTCCTACAGTGTTGTATGCATATGATAAGTAAAATTTCATTATTTGTTAGGATTCCACTATAATGGTCAGCAGAGCAATCATGAAAAGATGACATTAGAGCTGTGGCGTTTGCAGTTTAAGCCCCCTTTTCAAGTTCCATTGTAACTACAAATAATTTGCGAAGGATGTTGAATGATTTCGATTTCGCCGCTCAGAATGCATCCCCTACTTTCTCGCCACAGACTGCTTACTTAAAGTGACCCTCATTCTGACTTGGTGAAACTCATTAGATTCCAACCTATGTCCTATAGGGCCAAAGTGTTGTCAAGCTTATCCTACCCCGCGTTATGCTTCAGACCAAGGACATGACGCATGGGGTAGCCGTGTAGGTCTGCGGCGCCTTGTCACGATTCATGCGGCTCCCCCAGTCGGAAGTTCGAGTCCTCCTTGGGGCATGGGTGTGTGTGTTGTCCTTAGCGTAAGTTAGATTAAGTAGTAGTGTGTACGCCTAGGGACCGATGACCTCAGCATTTTGGTCCCATCGACCTTATCACAAATTTTCAAAATAACAAGGACACTTACAGAGAGTAGAAACTTAGTCCCGTTAAAATTACTTGACACTTGACACTTCACTCGTTGGAGCTGGTTTCCACCAATCAGAGTTCTCAAAGCCACGCCTAAACTGTTCGTCGTAACCATCTTCCACAACAGTTGTCAGTTCGCATCAAATTCCTTGTCTGGCTTTCTGTCTTAATGTATCCGGATACCGAATCCTGAATCTGGCTCTTTTATTTCGTATTTCGTCACACACGATAACCACACCAAAAACGTACACAGACACACACACACACACACACACACACACACACACACACACACACACATACAACGATGCTGACGTAATACACACATTTGATACATAGCACTAATCAAACACCAATGCATCCTTCCGCACAAGACGCGAAGCGAATTAGCCTCACATATACAGTTATTATAATCACTACTTTCATTATATAAGCTTAGTACGACATTGCGTAAAGCCGAATTTCTGAAATCTGCATCCCCTCCTTGTGGCTGGGTCATCATACTCATAAATTAAACAATATTCCATAGATAAGTGAGGTAGCGCTGCGGTTAACGTACAAACCTGCCATAGGTTTAAATCTCGTCAAAAGCGGCGACATTTTTTAACTTCTAAATCTAATCAAATAACATTGCTTACTATTTTTATTCAGTTAATTAACTTTTTTAAATTTCTAACACCATGACGCGTCATTTTCATAATCGCATTGACACTTTTGTTTGCTCTTATTTTGCTTCCGATGTTTCTGTTTTCGTTTGTAATATGCGTGTGTCGCCTATAATGTGCAAATAACTGCCAAAACCAGGACTGCTCATCGTTTGGTAACACAGCAGCTCTTGTAGCCAGTATTAGGATAGTTCCAGGTAACCAGTGATAGCGAGATAGTTTGCCTTTAACACTGAAAGTGAAATTTTTCTGTCGTGAGTTTGTTCGTACATGTTAGCTTTAATCACCGTGAACAAAGTAATCCTGAATTTAGTTCTGCCGCACGCCGTTTTTCGCATACATTGCACATCACGAGGTTTCGCTTACGTTAGAACACGAGTTTAACTTCAGGGCTATAAAACGCGACATCTGCCGCAGTTCAGTTGTTGATCACTAGAAATGAGCTGTCTATATCGCATGTTCATTTCCATTATACTTCGCGGCGGCCGCTTCCAACATTGTTCCGCGTTATACACTACTGAACATTAAAATTGCTACACCATGAAGATGACGTGCTACACACGCGAAATTTAACGGACAGGTAGAACATGCTGTCATATGCTAATGATTAGCTTTTCAGAGCATTCACACAAGGTTGGCGCCGGTGGTGACACCTACAACGTGCTGACATGAGCAAAGTTTCCAACTGATTTCTCATACGCAAACAGCAGTTGACCGGCGTTGCCTGGTGAAACTTTACTGTGATGCCTCGTCTAAGGAGGAGAAATGCGTACCATCACATTTCCGACTCTGATAGACGTTGGATTGTAGCCTATCGCGATTGCGGTTTATCGTATCGCGACACTGCTGCTCGCGTTGGTCGAGTTCCGATGACTGTTAGCAGAATATGGAATCGTTGGGTTCAGGAGGGTAATACGGAACGCCGTGCTGGATCCCAACGGCCTCGTATAACTAGCAGTCGAGGTGACAGGCATCTTATCCGCATGGCTGTAACGGATCGTGTAGCCACGTCTCGATCGCTGAGTCAGCATATGGGGACGTTTGCAAGACAACAATCATCTGCACGAACAGTTCGACGACGTTTGCAGCAGCATGGACTATCAGCTCGGAGACCATGGCTGCGGTTACCCTTGACGCTGCATCACAGACAGGAGCGCCTGCGATTTTGTACTCAACAACGAACCTGGGTGCACGAATAGCAAAACGTCATTTTTTCGGATGAATCCATGTTCTGTTTACAGAATCATGATGGTCGCATCCGTGTTTGGCAACATCACGGTGAACGCACATTGGAAGCGTGTATTCGTCGTCGCCATACTGGCGTATCACCTGGCGTGATGGTATTGGGTGCCATTGGTTACACGTCTCGGTCACCTCTTGTTCGCATTGACGGCACTTTGAACAGTGGATGTTACATTTCAGATGTGTTACGACCCGTGGCTCTACCCTTCACTCGATCCCTGTGAAACCCTACATTTCAGCAAGATAATGCACGACCGCATGTTGCAGGTCCTGTACGGGCCTTTCTGGATACAGAAAATGTTCAACCGCTGCCCTGGCCAGCACATTCTCCAGATCTCTCACCAACTGAAAACGTCTGGTCAATGGTGGGCGAGCAACTGGCTCGTCACAATACGCCATCACTACTCTTGATGAACTGTGGTATCGTGTTGAAGCTGCATGGGCAGCTGTACCTGTACACGCCATCCAAGCTTTGTTTGACTTAATGCCCAGGCGTATCAAGGCCGTTATTACGGCCAGAGGCGGAAAATGTAATCACATATCAGTTCTAGTATAATATATTTGTCCAATAAATACCCGTTTATCATCTGCATTTCTTCTTGGTGTAGCAATATTAATGGCCAGTATTGTACATTAACAGTGTTTGTGACGTGGGACGTCGTGTTTGTGTGTCGCCTAGAACCAAACGGTAGCCGGAATCCAATGTGGCAACACTGTAGCGGCAAATGACAGACGTCAGTTGTCACGTAATTTTAATCCGACTGTAGCTAATAATCAGTACAATAGGACGGTTGTAATCCACGGTTCTCACAATGCAAAGCTTCGTCCTGCAAAAATACTACAAACAGTGTAAGAAGGAAGTGAAAATTTAGAGAATAAATGATATGTTTCTCAATCAGTTTAACGGTTTAGCGAGAAACAACTTGGTAAAGTAAAGTAAACAATAGCATTCGTAATCTGCTACAAGTTTTGTAAGGTAAATGAGAAAGAAGAATGGCGAGTTCATAAAGGAGACTGTTAAGTGGAAAAGAGGAATAGTGTCCAGGAAATGAAACCAATAACTCAACAGTCCACTCGATAAGTTATCTCCTTATCATACAGTCCGGGACGGGATCGAAGGCAACATCGTAAGACAGTCATTACGCAGACGTCCTTACGTCACGAATAGCGAGTCATGGTAGGTTTCTGCGAAGTTTTGCTGCGTCTTTGTGAGGTTAGCTCGGAGTGAAAGACACTCCCCCTGTTCGGAGAGGGGTCGTAGCCCTGCCCGTTGTTTACAAGGGGTGCGGCTGCTACCTGCCGTGACGTATCCGCCCTCCTTCCGTCCCATTACACTAATCGGGACCGTCCGCAGCCTACGGCTCGCTGCCTCACGACTTCGAGCAAGTTCGGAGACATTCGGCATTGTCCGCCTTAAATCTCCTCCGGACGCGGCGGCGCCACGGCGAATCTGGCGCCAGGCAGCCAGACGCCCCCTCTGCAAACGTGTGCGCGAGGACTGCCGTCTTTCGATTCGTGGAGCCAACTGCACCGCTATAAAGGGAACGAACAACAGCGTTTAATAATTAGATTTGGAAGTCCCCTTCTAAAATAATATTTTCACTCTCCAGTGTTCCGTCTCCGGATGCCGCTCTCGAATTTCTGTTCCGTCCGTGCACTGAATATCAGCTTCATGCTGCAGAAGCAATATCCAACCTGTGGTTCTCTTCTCTACCCATTCATCTTCTCGGCTCTTGCCGGCATGCTCCCATCTTCTGTCTTCCGCTCCCTGTGTTGTGTCCGTTTTGCGACATCGATCATTCGAAATGTTGAAAGCGAAGGGGAGGGAAAGGGGTGTGGTAAGACTTACCGCACACCTTCACTTCGAGAAGAATGGTACGCAGCCGACTTTCTCACTGCTAAGTTGAAAGGTAAAGTTTTAATACTCTGATTCTGATTGCTGAATATAGACCAAGGGAAAAGTTTTAAAAAGGCAATGAAAAGGGAGGAAGTTGCCTCGTCGTTCTCTTTGATGGAGTAAAATGTTGATTTGGTGGAGAATATTTTGTTCGTTTGTCGGTCTTATTTCCTCTCCGCTCTTTTAAGTAATTGTGCTTTATTGTTCAATCCAGAGAACGGTTTTTCGAAGTGTTTTGCGGCTGACTGTTCTCCTTAAGAAAAGAAAACTTCGGCGGTGGTCCTTTATATTCCATAACATGTTAAGAATTTCAACACTGTGAACCTACAAAATCTTTAGTTAATTTAAATAAAGTCATTCAGTCGTTGGGAGTATGTTGTGAACGTAACAAATTGCAGATCGCTATAGAAATTATGACGATGCGTACTCCAGTCTCCAAGCGACTCATCACTATGAATGCCTTCTTGCTGCTACTGTATCGAATGCTGTCTTTGTGGGGAAAAAAATATTGGCAAAGCTTCAGTGAATATCAGGACATCAAAATCTTTCTGAGCTTACCTTCACGTCTAAGAAATTATACTCTGTGGCGCTCGGAAGGACATTTTCCTATTCAATAATAAGCAAGTTTGTTGTTTCGAGCCCGCATCTCGTGGTCGTGCGGTAGCGTTCTCGCTTCCGACGCCCGGGTTCCCGGGTTCGATTCCCGGCGGGGTCAGGGATTTTCTCTGCCTCGTGATGGCTGAGTGTTGTGTGCTGTCCTTAGGTTAGTTAGGTTTAATTAGTTCTAGGGGACTGATGACCACTGTAGTTAAGTCCCATAGTGCTCAGAGCCATTTGAACCATTTTTTGTTGTTTCGATATTAATCGTTTTCTGAAGTGATCAACATCTTCCTCTCCCTTGAATGATAGTTATGAACATACAAGCGAGTTAACGCGAGATGACTGCATCCGATTTCTTTATTTGTAATTTTCAGGAATAGTTCAGAAGCAAACTGTTTCAGCTGTACAAATGTGTACTGTGATCCTGGCTTGTGCAGCCCCTGTACAATCTTAGGATTCAGTCTTCAGCTCCCTGCAGTTTAGCTTTACTTTTCCTTCTAAGTACTCAAACTTCAAATTTCCATTTTATGACAGGAATCGACAATATTATACAGTTTTAAACTTATTTCTGCCCTTCACTTACGTATCAAGTGTTTTCATGTACATTGCATAGATATTAATTGATCAGCATTGTTGTTTACATACCAGTAAATATTTAGCGACATTATAGCCCATAAAATTAAAACACCATACTCGATAAAATATCGAGTTGCCGATCGCTATCTTACTTCCCAGTGGATCTTTTCAAGAATATGACATCATATTTGTTTTGTTAGACTCCACACATTTCGACTTAACAGGTCACTTCCACTGTTAACTGTGTTTTCGTTTAGTGGCTTTACTACATGCACAGTAAACACAGTGAATACTGGTAGTAAGTTGTTAAACAGAAAATTGTTTGTAAAACATCGGAAATCGGACAGCACGGGTACGCAGAACAACCACGTCCAACTCGAGGATTGTATATATGTATTAGCCTGGTTACAAATCACCACTGAAGATGTTTCACAAACAAAAAGAAGCCAAACACATATGGCCCAATACAAATGCGTGAATCATATTCGCATTAGAGAATATGTCTAAACTTTCGCTGCGCTATGGATTCATGAGAATCAAAACCTGTGAGAGTCAAAACCTAGATCTTCCACTTGACACGAGCGGTTGCCTCGACCGCCTCGGCTACTCGAGCCTCGACCCAAACTTTCGTTTGTAGGAACTTGGAACACCTAAAACCATCCTTCTGAAGTCATTTGTTCTATGGCTACCTGTTTTGGTACTCCATTGTACCATCTTGAGGGCTTAGATGAATCTGAAGGGATTAACACCATCTGTGTACACGATGCATAAGTTGCCAACATCTATAACTGGTTTACGCAGACTATCTGTTCAAATGGTTCAAATGGCTCTGAGCACTATGGGACTTAACATCTGAGGTCATCAGTCCCCTAGAACTTAGAACTACTTAATCCTAACTAACCTAAGGACATCACACGCGTCCATGCCCGAGGCAGGATTCGAACCTGCGACCGCAGCAGTCGCGCAGACTATCTGTCTCCGGGATATTGTCTCACCGGCCATCAACTATCAACTGATGCATCTAGTATACTGATATTCGTTAACACCTTCAGCACCAACTAAGGGCTGAAGATGGTGCACTGAAGCACCGAAACTGTAGCCATACAATAAACGACATCATAAGGAGGGTTGTAGGTATTTTAGTTTCTTACAATAGTGAACGGCCGAAGTCTCCCAGACCTCCAGTCACAAGGATGGCCTTACACAATTTCTGTGTGTTACCGCTTTCGTCTACATCTAACGGTCGCACAGATAGTGCGTGTCCCGTACAGAAAGAAACGTGTGATTAAAATCGAAGCCCAGTTGCCTGTATTATTCTAATATACTTTGCAACGTCCTTCAGACACGCAAGCATGCATGGGACTCCCAGTATCTCTGCGAGTATAGGGTGTACATGATAGCAGTGATACATGGGAGTGACCTCCCATGTTAGGTAGAAGATGCGGGTTCCAGTCCTGGCCCAGCAGAGATTTTCATTGTCACCAAAGCATACTCAGCCAGTAATCGATCGTTGCAGTGTTTGTTCCTTCAGACATACATACAAAGCTGAAAGATGTAGGAAAGTACATCAGAACAACACAGGCACTACAGTTTAGAACGATATAAACGGCATTTCGTTTAGTCCCATTACACGAGCATTAGACGATCTCCAGGAAGAAATGTGATAACTTTGACCCTGAAAGTAATGGTAAAATGATTCTATGACCACAAACGAAAAGGTAAAAGGTTCAAAAATTGGTTCAAATGGCTCTGAGCACTATGGGACTCAACTGCTGAGGTCATTAGTCCCCTAGAACTTAGGACTAGTTAAACCTAACTAACCTAAGGACATCACAAACATCCATGCCCGAGGCAGGATTCCAACCTGCGACCGTTGCGGTCTTGCGGTTCCAGACTCCAGCGCCTTTAACCGCACAGCCACTTCGGCTGGCTCAGGTAAAAAGTACAACATTCGAAAATCGGATATTGCTTTTGAAAAGAAAAATTTTGTAGTTCTCTTCATTAATAAAAAATGACCCCAGGTTTCTATCTTCGTTGAAATAGAAGATAAGCTGTCTCAAAACCGTAACAATCCTTTTGAAATGGCCTGTTATTCGACTGATGGCATCACGATTTAACCCTCAACTGTTCCAGTACGAGATGCCGATGCCATTTCAGCTCGGCTCGGGATGTGAAGCCGACGCCACCAATCGTTAATCCACTCTCGCGATCGCTGATCGTGCAGCGTGGGTAGGCAGCGGCCGGGTTGGAGCCGATCTCAGAGGACCCGGGCGGGGACAGCTACCACCAGCGCGCAGCCAAATGCGGGCGCTTTCTCGCCCGACTGCGGGGAGAGTCAGACTAATGTCGGCGTTCAGGAGAGACAGCGCGACGGATGCGCGCGCATTTGCGCGCCGCGCTAACTGCCAGTTAGGAGGGGGAGGGGGTTCCCCGCGGGCCGAGCCTCGCCACGCCGCCACGGGCCTTATCGTTTTCGGCGCAGCCACCCCACCCCTCCCCCTCACCTGTCGCCTACCGGCCCGAGTCGCGCACCCATCCACCGGAAGCACCGTTATCCGTCTACTTTGCGTGCGCGCTTACCGGCGGCGGGCGCTACGGTCGATCCAGCCGAATGACTACGTCCCCCCGACTCCCCGCTACACTTACTTCTCACCGAGGTCCTGGAGAGGTAGAAAGAGACAGTACACAGCGCCAAAGCTGCGTTGGTACTAGGGGGCTAATTACATTACAATCTGAATTAGTTGGCATCTTCTCAAATACGTCACTTGCTCGAGGAATGTTCGACTAATATGCGACATTAAGTTATAATGGGCGGCGAATATTCCACAGAAGTGGAAGCAAAATTATGTGTGCTCCTAGAAAGCGTAATACCACCTATATGGTTTTCCATGCACACACCACAAGAAAAGTTTGGAATGTCATAGAGTTCACTACAATGACTTCTTATAGTCCACCTTTCAGGTCTGTAGAGTGCATTATAAATAAAATAAACACAGTTCCTTAGAAAGATTTTGCCTAGTTACAAAAAAGAAATATTACAAAACAATGCTGGCTCTCTCCGAAGTGTACATCTTGAAGACAAAGACAGTGAACATATTTGTCTCATGACGATGATCATCAGTCTTTAGAAGTGAGTATGTCCTCTCCACAGACGTATCACTTCCACTCTGCGAGGCATGCAGTGGATGAGACCAACGAGTTTATTTTGGGGTCTGAGGTTCCACTTCTAAACGGCAGCTTCAGTGAGGTCCTGAAGATTGTCAGGTAGATTTCGGACGTAGTGCAGTTACCACCTTCAACAGGTCCCATGCGTGCTCAATTGGATTTACGTCTGTGCTGGCCAATGCTTTTAGTTGATGCTGCATCTTTGAATATACTGAGACACTGCGAGAGTACGGTGCGGTCTTGCATTCTCATCGACCAAGGTGAAATTGTCACCGACTTCACATCTGTAAGTCCCTACAATCGCTTGTGGACCTCATCGAGGTATTGGGGACCAGTCAATTTACCGTAGATGGGAATTTGAGGGGTCTGCTGTCCCATAATTATTGCCGCCCAGAACATTTCATTCCACCAGCAAACTGAAGCTCTTGCAGAACGTATCTGCGTTCCTTGTGTCGTCTAGCAGTTCCCCAGGCCTCAACCCGCTCGCTAACCAATCCATGTCTTGTCAGTAAACATGGCATTACTCTATTCTACATGGTCCAGTGATGGCGTGCAAGAGCCCAGGTCCTTCAACAGCGTCGGTTCCGTCGGTTCGGTGCAAAACTTCTCATTGGTTTTCTGGAATGAAAACGACCCCAGTGAAACCTTCTACGCGCCGTTTGGTCTGGGATATGAATTCCCGTTGCCTGGAAGAAGTCATTTCCAATATTTCTGCCAATTGATGTTGGTGCCCGCTAGCCGACAGTTGTAGGAAATGATCCGGCATTGGTATTGTCATACCGGGATGACTACTGCGAGGTCTCTAGTTGACATTTCCCGTCTCTCTGTACTTTCTCCACACCTTAGATGTACTACTTTGAGTACAATGTAACTCACCGGCAATATCTTGCAGTGTATGACGTGCTGAAAGTAAGGCCACTATCCTGACACCATCAAGGTGCTGCATGCCTCTACGCGGCACGCTGCTGCGGTGCTGAACGCAAACTGGACCGCTCGCGGCCTGCCGCTGCGACTGGGAAACGGCCACAAAACATGCCAGCAGTAAACATCTTCCATTATACAGACTCTAAATGGACTCCAACTGGATAGTGAATGAAGTGCCTTGGTCAATGAGAACTCTAGAATCGCACACTACATTTTATGATAGTATTCCGAACTTTTGTGGAGTATGTACATGAACTATTTACCAGATAGTATCAGCAGTACTACAAAATTCTTTGATGAGGATACTGTTGTGTGCAGGAAAGTGTTGTCGTTGGACGGTCTCAAGGAATTACGGATAGACTTGGACAACGTTTCCACTTGGTAGAATCAATGGCAGCTCTCATTCATAAGTTGATTTATGTACGATAATGCCTTTGAAATTCACAAAGAACTGTGTTATACCAGATTACAAGGTTGGTGGTGAACGTCTACAGCAGGTCAGTATTTGCAGGCAATACTAAGAAGTGATCTGGAATGAGGTCATCGCAGCAGTATCAAAGAAGCCAGTCGAAGATTTTGATTTATTGGAGGGGTTCTGGTAAAGGTGGTGCATCTGTAAAGGAAATCGGATAGAAAACACAACTCCGACCAGTTCTGGAATATTGTTTTGCTCGCTGGAGATGAAGTAAACACGACAACAATCGTCGAACGCACTCACAGCCGTGCTGTTAGGATCGTAACTGGCCTGTATACCTTTTGCGAATGGTCTGTGGACTTGAACAGGGACATTTCTTGATGTGAAACCACCACAGAGATCCTAAAATTTTGTTATTTGCAACTAATACCGGCACAATTGTTATTGGTCGTTTTCAAGAAGGATTGCCGAACAGCTGCACGGAACTATGGGGCTATTCGTCTGACATCTGTCTGACGTACAATTTTGAAGCACGTTTTATGTTCGCGTATTGTGACGTACGTGGAGGTCAAAACTTTCCTCTGTACGAATCGCACTGGATTCCGGAAACAACAATCTTGGGAAACCCAGCTCACTACCTTCGTCGAAGAGGCCCAGAAAACAGTAGATACAGGCGTCCAGATAGATCCGTGTTCCTTGGCTTCCGGAAGGTATTCCATACAGTTGCGAACCGCACCTTAATGAATAAAATACAAAGTGTGTGGAATATGAGATGAACTGTGTGACTATACTAAAGAGTTTGTCGCCAGCAGAATACAACACGTCGTTCTTAATGGAAAGAGGTCTTCAGACGTAAATGCAACGGGCGTACCACGGGGGAGTGTTACAAGACGAATACTTTTCGCAATATACAGGGTAACCACCTAACTTTGCCACCTCACAATTTCTAAATGAAACACTATGTGAAAAAAGCAGTTGGCCAAGGATGCACATATATAAGGGGCTCACACAATGGGTGGGAGTTCACAGTCACTAGAAGTAAACAAACATCACTTTCAACACAAAGTTACGTTCCTTTTTTAATGGTACACGTATGTTTCTGCTACTGAAATGAAAAGTAGAGGAGGAGTTAATGATGGCTGATTTGGTTTCACTGCACTAAATCTTATATCTTTTGGAAACCTAATAATTTAAGTAATGGAACTGTGCAACAGTTCCTTCCGTAATGCTGTAATGCCGTATTCCGGGTTGCCTGCACTGATATGAAGCCTGCTCTAGGCAACCATAGTTCTGCGCATTACAGCAGAAACTGTTGCGCCATCATTTAAAGTCGACTGTATTTCAGAAGGAATCAGGTTTAGAACAGTGAAAATAACTGTACCACTAGTTTGTATTTCCTTAGAAAAAACCTTAGCTATGTAAGAAAAGTTATTTGAAAGTGAAGTTTGTTTATTTTATGGCTTGCGAATTCCTGCCCATTGTATGAGCCCCTGACGTAGGGCATCTATGGCCATTTGCATTACTAACACTTTTTTCGTTTTTAAAATACAAGGAGTTGCAGCGTCAGGTGGGCCGCCCTGTATGTAAATGCCCAGTTAGGCAACATTGTAAGCTCCATGCGGCTCCTCGCGGATGATGCTGTTTTACAAAGAGGAGTCCCAACACTTCAAAACTGTTCTGAAATATAGAAACGTCTGCAGAGGATCGACCCTTGCAGCAGGGAGAAGCAACTGAACTTCAGCATAATCAAATGTAACTTACTGCACATACGTAGACAGGAAGACCCATTATTGTGTGATTACACGATACCTGAACAGTCACAGGAAACAGTTACTTCGGCAAAATATCTAGGACTATGTGTATAGAGCGATTTGAATTGTAACGACCTCATGAATTTAATTGCGGGTGAGGCAAATGCCACATTGATTCATTGGAAGAATTTGTAGGAAATTTAGTCTATCACCAATGGAGGCAGCTTACAAAACACTTGTTCTACCAATACTTGAATATTGCTCTCCTGGGATCAGTAACAGATCCGATGGATAGAGGAAAGGGAGAAGATCCAAAGAAGAGCAACACGTTTTGTTGCACGTTCATTTCATAGCCGTGAAAACGTCACGGAGATGCTCAGCCAGCTCAAGTGACAGACGCTGCAAGAGAGGCGTTCTGCATCACTCTGTGGTTTTCTGTTAAAGTACCGGGAGCGTACGTCCCTGCAACAGTCAACCAATATATTGCTGTTTTCTCCTACGTAAATCTTGCTAAAAGACTATAATGATAACATTAGAGAGATTCGAACTCACATGGAGGATTACCAGCAACCGTTCTTCCCTCGAGACAATCACGACTGGAAGATGAAAAGGGGGCCAGTGACAGCGGCACAAAAAGAACGCTCCGCCACACACCGCAAGGTTAAAAAATGGTTCAAATGGCTCTGAGCACTATGGGACTTAACATGTGAGGTCATCAGTCCCCTAGACTTAGAACTACTTAAACCTAACCAACCTAAGGACAGCACATACATCCATGTAGGATTCGAACCTGCGACCGTAGCAGCAGCGCGGTTCCGGACAGAGGCTCCTAGAATCGCTCGGCAACAAAGGCCGGCACATCGTAAGGTGGCTTGTGGAGTATAGATGTAGAAGTATCATGGTAAACTGTGGGACAACACGGAAACACGTGACGTACACTGGCTGATAAAAAATATTCACACGTATTAGTGAACATTGATGTGAGGTGTGTCCATCCTTGGCGTTTATGACAGCTCGAGCTCTGCTCGGGCACTAAGAATGATGTGTCGCAGTGCCTGTGGAGAAATTGCAGCCCATTCTTGCTCAAGAGGTGAAACCAGAGAAGGTGTGAATGTGGGGTGGTGAAGTACGTAGCAAAGTCAACGTTATACCTCGTAGCAATGGTGTTACGTTAGGGTTTCAGATCGAGACTGAGGGCAGGCCAGTCCGTTGCAGGAATGCTGCTGTCTTTAAACCATCGCCTTAAAGGTGCTCATCCATGACAGTGTGGATTGTCGTGCTGATACGATCAACGCCTCTTAACTGTTACTCTACTCTACGCAGTACACGATGCTGTAAGGAAACTGCTCATATCATTCCGCATTTTGGATATTCTAAAGCACGACCATCTTCTTACTTCACAGTTGCCGGCCGGAGTGGCCGAGCGGTTCTAGGCGCTACAGTCTGGAACCACGCGGCTGCTATGGTCGCAGGTTCGAATCCTGCCTCGGGCATGGATGTGTGTGGTGTCCTTCGGTTAGTTAGGTTTAAGTAGTTCTAAGTTCTAGGGGACAGATGACCTTAGATGTTAAGTCCCATAGTGCTCAGACCCATTTGAACCATTTTGACCCTGAATAAGGAAAAGTGTGAAGTTATTCACATGAGTACTAAAATAAATCAGCTAAATTTCGATTACGCGATGTCTGTAAATTCAACAAAATACTTAGGGATTACAATTACAAATAACCTAAATTGGATCGATCACATAGATAATATTGTGGGTAGAGCAAACCAAGGACTGCGATTTTATTGACAGAACACTTAGAAGGTGCAACAGGTCTACTAAAGAGACTGCTTATACTACGCTTGTCCACCCTATTCTGGAAAGCTGCTGTGAGGCGTGGGATCCGCATCAGGTGGGACTAACGGATGACATCGAAAAAGTACAAAGAAGGGCAGCTCGTCTTGTACTAACGCGAAATAGGGGAGATAGTGTCACAGACATGATACGTGAGTTGGAGTGGCAATCATTAAAAGAAAGGCGTTTTTAGTTGCCACAGGGTATTCTCAGGAAATTTCAATCACCGATTGCGAAAACATTCTGTTGGCACCCACCTACATAGGGATAAATGATCATCACGATAAAATAAGAGAAATCAGGGCTCGCACAGAAAAATTTAAGTGCTCGTTTTTCCCGCGTGTCGTTCGAGAGTGGAATGGTAGAGAGACAGCTTGAAGGTGGTTCATTGAACACTCGGCCAGGCACTTTATTGTGAGTAGCAGAGTAATCACGTAGATGTAGATGTAGATTCGTGAGTTGGAAGTTTTAAATAGCTGGACGTAAATGTTGGGTATGGCTTTATCCGGTTTAAATAGAATCTTTAACCCTTTGACTTGAAGCACATGAAGATGCAAAATTAATCTGCGGAACTGGTGGTGCACCGCAATAAGCAATTGCAATAATCGCAGCGGTCTCGTTTATTGAAATCAGGGAATATTTGGGCTGTGGTAGCCCTACATATAAAATAACTTTAGAAGAGTTGAGATCTCCCTTATTGATTTGTTACTCAAGTGACGTACAGTAACTAATCTACTTTGGAAGTCACTGAGTTCTCTAGAAACAGGCATTCTGTTGTTACTATTCTCTCCCCGCCTCCTTTCATACTGGTGGGTCCCCCTCTCATTACATGTAGCGATCGGTTTCACATCACATGAACGAGTTCGGATACTTTCGATCAGATAACGTACACACATTACGTGATCAAAGGTATCTGGACACTTGGCTGAAAATGACTTACAAGTTCGTGGTGCCCTCCATCGGTAATGCTGAATTCAGTATGGTGTTGTACCACACTTAACCATGATGACAGCTTCCACTCTCGCAGGCATACGTTCAATCAGGTGCTGGAAGGTTTATTGGGCAATGGCAGCCCATTCTTCACGGAGTGATGCACTGAGCAGAGGTATCGATGTCCCTCGGTGAGGCATGGCACGAAGTCGGCGTTCCAAAACGTCCCAAAAGTGTTCTATAGGACTCAGGTCAGGACTCACTGCAGGCCAGTCCATTACAGGGATGTTACTGTCTTGTAACCACTCCTCCACAGGCCGTCGATTATGAACAGGTGCTCGATTGTGTTGAAATATGCAATCGCCATCCCCGAATTGCTCTTCAACAGTGGGAGGCAAGAAGATGCTTAAAACGTGAATGTAGGCCTGTGTTGTGATAGTGTCACGCAAAACAACAAGGGATGCAAGCCCCCTCCATGAAATGCACGACCACACTATAACACCACCGCTTCCGAATTTTACTGTTGGCACTACACACGCTGGCAGATGACGTTCACCGGGCATTCGACATATGTACACCCTGCCATCGGATCGCCACGTTGTGAACCGTGATTAGTCACTGCACACAACGGTTTTACACTGGTCAATCGCCCAATGTTTACGCTCCTTACACGAAGTGGGGCGTCGTTTGGCATTTACCGGCGTGATGTGTGGCCTATGACCAGCCGCTCGACCATGAAATCCAAGTTTTCTCGCGTCACGCGTAACTGTCATAGTACTTGCAGTTGGATCCTAATGCAGTTTGGTAATCCTGTGGGATGGTGTGGGTAGATGTCTACCTATTATACATTACGAACCTCTTCAACCGTCGGCGGTCTCTGCCAGTCAACAGACGAGGTCAGCCTGTACGCTTTTGTGTCGTACGTGTCCCTCCACGTTTCCACTTCACTATGACATCGGGAACAGTGGGCTTAGGGATGCTTAGGAGTGTGGAAATCTCCTGTACAGACGTGTGACACAAGTGACACCCAATCACAATGTCTAATGACTACTGAGGTCGCTGATACGGAATACCTGGAAGTAGGTTGGAGCACAATGCACCTAATACGAAAAATGTATGTTTTTGGGGGTGTCCGGATCCTGTTTATCACATAGTGTAACGTGCCATTGCGGAACTGCTTCTGTATGTTTGGCTACACATATACATGTCGTCATCTTGACTGCGTTTTGTGTGCATTTGGATCATATCTTTCAAGTCCTTGAGAAACTGGGCATGACCGTTAGCCAGTATACAGATGCAGATGAATCTTTCTCTGTGGTACGGAGTGTGCACTGCTTCCAAACTTCCTGAGAAACTAAAGCTGTGTGCCGTGCTGGGACAGCGCAGTCGGTAACAGTATTGCCTCCAGAAGGCAAGGTTTCGTGTCCAAGCCTGGGCACTCACGCAGTTTTAGTATGCTAGTACCTTTTGTATTCGAATGACTGACTACACACATAGCTGGGTCATTGGACGACTAAATGTCTTTCGGCGAAGTAAACGTGTAGTTCAGTGTTGTCTGTAGGTTTATGTTAACGGGGCGGAGAAGATTCCAGGAATAAGTAATGTTTCAGAAGCAGTCCGGGAAAGAACTACGTTTAACAGCGTAGCGCCAGGGCAATATTTAGCTCACGGTACGTTTTCGAGCACACGCCCGCTGACAAACCGCTCATCATCGTCTTCAGGAGTTGGCCCTGTATGCTCTACCACACCAGATATATTTTCCCCACATAGGGTAACATAGCGAATGTTCGGATGCTGTGCCTCACCCAGAATTGGCAGACGCAGGAATAGTGTGATAGTACCTCGTTCACAGATAATTGGTTTTCGCCATACGCCCACCTGGGGCGCAACTGAGATACATTACTGTACTGTCTGTACTAAGGAAACAGCCCAATATGGTGGCGTCAGCGTTCTCACTTTGGGATTTATTATGTTTCGAAGACGTCCAATGGTGGATGTGTTTCTTACGCGGGCTGTGAGTGCGGCAGTCAACAGGGTGAAATCCTGGAATTATGTGTGAGCATTTTCTCGTGCTGCATATTTACATTGGTTACGCTGGAAGTATAATGATATCACCACACAGAGACGGTCTGGTGGAAGAGTAGTATCAACATGAAGTCATCATTTCTAGAATAGCCAGTTCACTTCTGAGACTTAGAATGGATTATACCGGTCTTAGAGACGATGAAAGGATTAATGAAAAGCTGTTTTTTGAGCACTGTTGTGGGAAAAATGGACAGTTCTAAACACAGAAATGAAAAAAACAGAGGACTCTGAAATACGGTCTCACAGGAGGGTATCGAAGATGATCAAGTAAGGAATGAAGTCATTTTGCTACGAGTACGCGGAAGGAGAAAGGAAAAGTCGACACTATGCTCATTAGAGACGGAGCAGAAGCTCGGAAACAGGAAGGATGGGAAGGAAAATCAGCCGTATCTTTTCCAAACGAAGCGTCCATCATTTGCCTGAAACGACTTACGGAAATCACAGAGAATCTAAACCTGGATGGTCGGACGAGGATTTCAACCACCTTCCTCTCGAATGCAAGTCCAGTTTTTTGCCACTGTACCACCGCGATCGGTGGGTCAACGAGGAAAAAAGTTCTAGTAAGGAAGATAATGAAAGGAAGAATCATTGGATACATGTTACGACAGGAGCTACTGTTGAAAACTGTAGTCTAAGTGACGGTAGAGAGAGAGAGAGAGAGAGAGAGAGAGAGGGACAGAGAGAGAGAGAGAGAGAGAGAGAGAGAGAGAGAGAGAGAGAGAGACGCTGGGGGAGACCTATACGGAGTGTTTCACACTCATTACAACAAACTTCTCTGGGTGATATAAGGGAGAATCAAAAAGTTTTCGTTTGAGGGCGTTGCTGCAGGGTATATACAACGTAGTGCGACTCCGGGGCGGTTACGTAGCCACCGACGTATACGATCAGTGAGGCATTCGCGTCTTTCTGTCGTGGTGCGGTGTACTATGGCGGACTTATTATCAAATATTTCTGAACAGGACCACCGAGCTGTTATTCATTTCTAGGTTGCTGAAAGACATCCATTGTATATGAAGAATATCATGATTCCCTCAGCGCTCACGGTGATTTTGCCTGATTAACATACCACTCTGGAGTGTACAGTCCTCTTTTGGGAAACTTTTTGTTTGGTCCTTGTACATGACGTCATGGAGAACAACTTGTAAGAGAACAAATGTTTTCTTACGCTTTCCAACGACACCACGAGTTGTTTCATTGAATGTGCCGACCGTGGGACGACGAGACCATGCCGAACTAGGAGAGGTTGCTAAGTAGTTGTGCTTCTTCTGTGCACTATCTGCCACAGTAAATTGATAGAATGATTTTCAGCAAGAATTCTTGAGAACGAGTGTCTCGAAGCGGAGTAAGGTAGTTGAAAAGCTCGGTCTACCATCTTTCAGGGGGAGCAGGTGACTGGCTTATAGGCAATACACACTGCGCATGAACGCCCCACAGCGGCTACATGCTAATCTCTCTCAGGGACTAGTTATTAAATACGTCCAAAATCGAAGAAAAGCATCGGCGAACATTTTGCCCGTAACAAAAGTTGCTCCTCGCGTTACGATCTCCACCCCAAATTATGAGTACATGAAATATTAATTTATGGAACAGGTGCATGATTATATAGGAGAAGCAGTGAATGACATGAAGGGGATACCTGACCAGGTACAGGAATGGATAATTACATTAGTTCAGCTCAGCTTTAGGACTGAAGACCCTTACAGCGTTGTAGGCAAATCTTACCCACCGCCTGCAGCCTTTCCAGACACCGAGATAGAAATCTTTATTGCAAACAAAGCTGGATCGCCTGATCCATGGCACACGATTTTACATTATCAATTATAAAGCGAGGGTATTGTACTCCATGTTGGCGTTCTGTATCTAGTAAGAATAATATTGATTGGCGACTCCATGTTGTCTTGTGCACTACGACCAGATAACAGGTATACTTGAAAAAAGAGACAGCATTTGTCGTATATTTTTTATTATTGCAAAATCGATTTTCTGTCACTGAGTGACCATCTTCAGTGCTATATTGTATAACTTAAATTGGGATGCACTGTTGTCACTAAGCTTACGGCAATCACAGAGTCTGTCTCTTTTTTCTAGTAAGAATAACGCACGAGTTAAGGAGTCACGTGGCCTATGAGAAGGTTTTGGTGAACTGTGTATCACGAAGTTTCCAGGACACCTTTTGGTGCACTTACACGCGAACTGCCATATGTTTCGTGTTACCTATGGAAATAAATGTGAGTGTAAACCTGATATCTAACAGCGATTCCTTATTGTATTTATTTTAACTTCAGTGAGGTGATTTCTTCCATGAGTGGATGTTGAACAAGTTTCTTCACTACTTTTGCTGTATTGTAGAACTCAATATTAAGTGTGAGAAGTGCAATGCATAAGCTATTAATCTTTTCTTGCGTTAACAGTGAAGCTTTGAGTTATAAGTAGGCTAATTATTATAAAATATTGTCGGATGGGTAGGAAAGAGGGATACAAGATTTGACGTCTTTGGATAGCTGCCATGTAGTTGGTTAATCCTAGCTTAGTGGGCGAAAAGATAACTGCACGTAACTTAACCTTAGAAGAGCTACGTTTGGAATGTAGTACGGAGAACAACATTGCGTTGTGTGCCCTAAACTCGTATTACAGGAAAAAATCTGATATGTTCCTTTACATTACTCATTCGTCAGGTATGTAATTTCCAAGTGAGAACACGACACCATGTACTCATGGTAAACAAATATAGAATTTAGACAGAAGAACACGATATAAGAACTACTGATAAAACTACTGTGCGAAAATGTGCAACAGGAAGCTGTAAAATATGAAATGAACATTAAAACTGATTCTTCTACTGAACTGGGCACTAACGAGAGAAAGTGATACACTGATTGACTATGAATTAGAAAATGTAAAGTGTAAAACGTTTGACTGTTTAAAAGGATCATGTTCTTAGTCTTGAGGACTATATTGGCGCTCTTAGTTACAGAACTTGTGAGGATAAATGTTTCGCGACAGGAGTTACGTTGTTCCATCAGCAACTTCTTGAAGATGGGTTCAGCAGGTATCATCGTTCACTCGTAATAGCCCAACAGCTTTCGGTCTAAGCTTGCAGCGCTGTATTAAATTAGCAGATTCGTGTTTCTCTCCATCAGTACGACCGCCATAATTGAGATCCAGTAATTAGAGGGCTTCCGCAACATGAAACTTCACCGTCTGCAAACATGCATCTCGCTTGTTTCCCTTTGTTGTAGTGTCAGGCGACGAACATTACACATATATGGAGAGACGGAAACGGAAAGGAGACAATACAGATACACAGTAAATTGTTCATGGCTGACGGGAAGAATGGGTGAAGCCAAATTACTTCAGATTACGGCGACATGAAATACGCAAAAAGTCGTTTCTGAAGGTATTTGTATGGAGTGTACCCATGTATGGAAGTAAAACATGGACGATAAATAGATTGGACGAGAACAGAATAGCAGCTTTCGAAATGTGGTGCTACAGAAGAATGCTGATGATTAGATTGGTAGACCACATAACTAATGAGTAGGTATTGAACAGAATTGGGGAGAAGAGAAATTTGTGGCACAACTTGACTAGAAGAAGGGATCGCTAGGTAGGACATATTCTGAGGCAATTTAGCATAGGAGGGCAGCGTGGAGGGTAAAAATCGTAGAGGGAGACCAAGAGATGAATACACTAAACAGATTCAGAAGGATGTAGGTTGCAGTAGGTACTGAGAGATGAAGAAGCTTGCACAGGTTTGAGTAGCATGGAGAGCTGCATCAGACCAGTCTCTGGACTGAAGACCACAACATCAACAACAACAACAAACGTCTGATAGGGTATAGTTAATAGTAACTACGTACGATGTTATACATTAAAGGGAAAGGAACGCAGCTCCGGGAATCTTAATGTTAAGGCGAGTATAAGTAGCTCTCCACATGAGTACTTTTTCAAATTACAAATCTTTTCTGAGAAGGTTAGGGTATACCAAGGAAACAAAAAAAAAAATTGAGAAAAAAGAAAACAAAGAAGAAACATTTGGAACGGAATAAACGCAGTTTGTTGCTACACAACTGCTGCAAAATGAAACGTTTTTCTTGTAAACTACGAAATCTACTAACGGTACCGAAGACCTGACTATGATATGGAGTCATGAACTGCATTTTACTCCTCTGTACATTCCTACTATTGTAAGTACACCCAAAGGCACTCTTAGATCAATCAAATTCGGCGTCGAAAATGGGCTAAAATTCAAGTCAATAGGTAAGCTCAAGTGGCTTATTAACTGTTAGTCGGCGGTCACAGAATTACCAGACATATTTAATGAGTGACATATCAAGGAACCTGGTAGGCCACGAAATCCGATGGCGCTGACGTGCTGAGAAGACATCATGACTAGTCTATTACTTGCGCCAAATGGACGAAAGTTAATTTCAAGAATATGTTGGAGTAAGCATATCATTTTCATCTCTGCATTTTCTCATGAGATTTAGAGCTTACAAAACAGATCATGATATTACATAGAGATCAGGACAAACCGCCAGTCGTTTGTCGATTTTGATAGTGGATACTGCACTTTAACAGATACGTCTGGCACATCTACTCCTCAAGATGTTACGCAAAATGTGTTATTACACACTTAGCAGCGCTACAATCGTAAAGGAAGCTGCATGAAGTCGTTACCTTCGAGGTACCTCATGTAAGTTTGTGGTGACTTGATCTACCATCTAGTTGCACTTTTCGCAGTACAAGATGTATGATTCTGTCATTCAAGGCGGGAACAGCGTTAACATTCCCGCAACGATGTGACTCGCCAAAAACTTAATGTCGCTCACTGAAAATAATGGCATCGCATACAGATTTGCATGGCCTCCTTCGCATAAGAAAGGCTATTTCTCAAGTTGGATTGAGGCCAAGTCAATGTCTACATCTACATCATACTCCACAAACCACCTAATAGTGTGTGGAGAAGGTTACTTCTGGTAGCACTAACTGATTTGCATTGTTTGGGGGAGGAGACCAACAGCGAGGTCATCGGTCTCATCGGATTAGGGAGGGACGGGGAAGGAAGTCAGCCGTGCCCTTTCAAAGGAACCATCCCGGCATTTGCCCCGAGCGATTTAGGAAAATCACGGAAAACCTAAATCAGGATGGCCGGACGCGGGATTGAACCGCCGTCCTCCCGAATGCGAGTCCACTGCGCCACCTCGCTCGGTACACTAACTGATCCGCCTCATCCTGTTCCATAAGAAAATGGCGCTTCGGGAGCATGATTGTCGGTAAGCTTCTATATTTTCTTTAATTTTTCGAGTTTTCTCTTCGTGGTCACTACGCGAGATTTATGTGAGAGGAAGTAATACGTTACCCGACTCTTTCCGGAAAATTCTCTCTCAAAATTTCAATAGTAAATTTCTCCGTGATGCACAACGCCTCTCTTGTAACGACTGACAATGCAGTATGATCAGCATATCTGCAACGCTCAAGCACCGACCAAACAATCTCGTGACGAAACGTGTCGCTCTTCGTTTGATCTTCTCTATCTCATCTATCAGCCCTTCGTGATAAGAATTCCCATATTGATGATCAACCATTAACAACAGATCGAACAAAAGCTTTGTAAGCCATTTGCTTTGTCGATGAGCTACATTCCCTTAAGATTCTTCCTTTGAATCTCAGTGTGGCATTTTTCTTCCCGCTATTTGCTTTACGTGGTCGTTCCACTTAAGGCCGCTCTGGATACAGTTTCCAACAGTTTATCGTCAATAATGCAGTTGTACGGTAGTGGATTTCTTTTGCTATGTGTGCACAACATGTTCCATCTATTTATGTACAGGGTCAACTGCACCCTTCATCAATTCTCTGCATGTCATTCTGCGAATCGATACTGTCTGCTGGCGTTACTACTTTGTCATATACAACCGCATCGTCTGCAAATAGTCTTGAAGATCATCCGTCACTTTCCGCTAGGTCATTTACATATATTGTAAAAGTTAGCGATCCTACGACACTTCCTTGGGGTACACCGGAAATTACCTTTACATCTTTCAATTTTGTTCCAGAAAGAGCGACTTGTTGAGCTCTATATGCAAAGAAGTCTGGAATCTTTGAACACGAACGAGCACCTGTTCATAATGCATGGCCTATGCCGGAGTGGGTACATGACAATAACATCCCTGTAATGGACTAGCCTGCACAGAGTCCTGACCTGAAACCTGTAGGAAACCTTAGGAATGTTTTGGAACGCCGACTTGTGCCAGGTCTCACCAACCGACATCGATACCTCTCCTCAGTGCAGCACTCCGTGAAGAATGGGCTGCCATGCCCCAAGGAATCTTGCAGTACCTGAACGTATGCCTGAGAGAATGAGAGCTGTCATCAAGGCTAAGGGTCGGCCAACGCCATATTGAATTCCAGCATTACCGATGGAGGGCGCTACGAACTTGTAAGTCATTTTCAGCCACGTGTCCGGATACTTTTGATCACATAGTGTAGCTTGTACTGGAGCATCTAAGACATTGATTTATTACGGTCTCGTAATCATGGGAACGATTGCTACTAGAATGCCATTGACCCTAATGATGGATTGAGGACGAGAGCTGGAAAGCTGGAGTATTTAAAGGTAGCTGGCGTTAGGCTGTGTCCCAACGCTCAGTTTGTAATGAGCGCATGTGTCCTCCTTATTCTGCTGTATTCAGTGAACAGGTTGTTAGGTGCTGCGTCGTTCCTTTGCTGTGTGCTCCTATTAAAGAGCTAGAGTTTCTTGCAACATGTCTTACGAGCTACCGAATATACCTGTCACGATTCCTTTGGTTTCGTGTCACAGTCCCCTTTCTGCTGAATGTGTATCCCCACTCTGCAGACAGTGTCGTAAAGTGTCGATGACCTCACCCACATCTGACATACTGGCTCGCTTCCTGCCTCTGTCTCTGCCATGACTTGTTTTGGCCTGTGGCAATCTGAGTAGGTGTTCATAATTTTTTTTTCAATTTCTACCCCCTTTCTATTGTGTACCACAGAAGTAGGAACAGCATATCTTGCGAAAGCGGGATTACGGGATAGATTCGACATCAAACACACATAGTGTAATAAGTCACATACCTTGGTCGCTTGGCTTGTTTCGTTAAAACAAAGAGATATCACTTCAGAAAGGCAAACTGGTTTCTAAAAGCTTTCCATTATAACTTTAAGGTAAATTAGTTTACAGACGAATGGAAAAACTGGTGGAAGACGGCCTCGGTGAAGATCAGTTTGGATTCCGTAGAAATATTGGAAAACGTGAGGCTGTACGGACCCTACGACTTTTCGTAGAAGGTAGGTTAAGGGAAGGCAAACCTACGTTTCTAGAATTTGTAGACTTAGAAGAAGCTTTTGACTATCTTGAATGGAACACACTCTTTCAAATTCTGACTGTGGCAGGGGTAAAATACAGGGAGCGTAAGGCTATTTACAATTTCTACAGAAACCAGATGGCAGTTATAAGAGTCGAGGGGCATGAAAGGGAAGCAGTGGTAGGGAAGGGAGTGAGACAGGGTTGTAGCCTATCCCCGATGTTATTCAATCTATATATTGAGCAAGCAGTAAACTAAACAGAAGGAAAATTGGGGTACGAATTAAAATCCATGGAGAAGAAATAAAATCATTGAGGTTTGCCGATGACGCTGTAATTCTGTCAGAGAGAGCAAAGGACCTGGAATAGGAGTTGAACTGAATGGACAGTGTCTTGAAAGGAGGATATAAGAAGGACGTCAACAGAAGAAAAAAGAGGATAATGAAATGTAGTTGAATTAAATCAGGTGATGGTTTGGGAAATAGGTTAGGAGATGAGACACTTAAAGTAAAAGATGAGTTTTGCTATTTGGGGGGCAAAATAACTGAAGATGGTTGAAGTAGAGAAGATATAAAATGTAGACTGGCAATGGCAAGGAAAGCGTTTCTGAAGAAGAGAGGTTTGTTAACATCAAGAATAGAATGAAGTGTCAGTAAGTCTTATCTGAAATTATTTGTATGGAGTGTAGCCATGTATGGAAGTAAAATGTGGACGATAAATAGCTCAGACAAGAAGAGAACAGAAACTTTCGAAATGTGGTGCTACAGAAGGATGCTGAAGATTAGATGGGTAAATCATGTAACTAATGAGGAGGTACTGAATAGAATTGGGGAGAAGGGGAATTTGTGGCACAACTTCAGTAGAAGGAGGGATCGATTGGTAGGACAAGTTCTGAGGCATCAAGGGATCACCAGTTTAGTATTGGAGGGCAGCGTGGAGGATAAAAATCGTAGAGGGAGAGCAAGAGATGAATACACTAAGCAGATTCAGAAGGATGTACGTTGCAGTAGGTACTTGGAGATGAAGAAGCTTGCACATTATAGAGTAGCAAGAAGAGCTGCATCAAACCAATCTCTGGACTGAAGACCACAACACAACAACAGTTTTGGATCCCCATTACGTTCACCGAAATCACTTGTCTTTGAAGAGATAAATGCACACTAAAATATATTCACATATCATGCCACTCTTTTGAAAAACAGAGTACACCGGTTAATAACGAATAACGCGGAATGAAATAAACATTTAAGGGAAACAGTAACATGGTCGAAATGAACTCAAAGTAGTAGAGGGAAAGAGACTGGAAAGAACAGTGCTCCCCCATCAGAGGCGTGCCCTCCGCAGAGCTACGGCCCGCAGGCTGTCCTGCGAGTGGGTCGAGTAGCTGGCGGCTACGTTCTCAGCGCTCTTGTTCAAACTGCAGCTACCGTAGCAAATGTAATTGGCTCTCAGTCAATTGCTTTCCGATTAACGAGTCGTGACAATGGCAGCGAGCCAATGCCGCACACTCACGCTCCACAGAATTCGCCCTAGATTCCCGTTGAACCAAATTCGTTTCACACTTTTATCACCACTTCCAAATCATCGACGTAGAATTAGCGCGCCATAGATTCGTTGACGTTTCTTTCTCATAATCTTATTGTAGCGATGCTGGACATAGCGTATCACTAGCATTACCAAGCTCTTAGACTGGTCTGTGGTTTCCGTTTATGTCATAGAAGATAATTTTATAGATGGCATTGTGAGGTACTACAGGAAAGCGACGACTGACACAGGGTGACAATTATTGAACTATATGAAAAAAACGTAAATTACTTTAAAGCTATTGCATACTCACCCTTTGATGATGATGATGTTTGGTTTGTAGGGCGCTCAACTGCGCAGTTATCAGTGCCCGTACAGATCCCCAACTTTTGTTCACTCCACTCTCGCCACTTTCATGAATGATGATGAAATGATGAGGACACCACAAACACCCACTCATCTCGAGGCAAGTGAAAATCCCTGACCCCGCCGGAAATCGAACGCGGGACCCCGAGCTCGGGAACCGAGAAAGCGACCGCGGGACCAATAGCTGCGGACTGCACACCCTTTATCCAACATGTCGGATATTCATGTCAGATATTCGGGTTTAGGTTACGACATATTCAGTATGCCTGCCATCATTGGTGAAGATGTGGCGCCGACGAACAGCGATAATCTGCATGACCCGCTGAATTGTCGATGACCTCCTGAATGGCTGTTTTCAGTTCAGCAATGGTTTTGGGGTTATTGCTGTACACCTTGTCTTTAATATAGCCGCATAAAAAGGAATCGCATGTGTTCAGATGCACAGAATACTGCGGCCAATCGAGGCCCATGCCAGTGGCCTCTGCGCACCCTGGAGAAACAATGCGGTCCCCATAGTCCTGCTTCGATGGGGTCGAGCTCCGTCTTGCGTGAACCACTTCTTGTCAAAATCAGCGTCACTTTGGATAATGTGAATTAAATCATCTTCCAAAATCTTCACGTACCGCGGCGTCAAGGAATATCGCACCGAGGCGCTTTATTCCAGGACGACAGAGCTCGTGTTCACACTGCTAACACCGTCCAGGACTGGTTTACTGAGCACGAGGATGAACTGCCGCATCTCGCCTGTCCGCCGCGGTTTCCAGATCTCATTATTGTTGATCCCTTGCATTGTACTTTGGAAAGAGGAAAGCGTGATCGCTATCCAACTCCATCGTCGTTACTTGAACTTGACATAATTTTGCAGGAAGAATGGTATAAGATTCATTTTAAAACCACACGGGGCATATATTTAGCTATTCCGACATCACTGGAAGCTACGAGGGTGGGTCAAATGAAAACCTTAAATTTGTAATAACAAATCGAAATTTCGCGCCTTTATCCTGTAAGTTGGTAAGCGTGCTACAAACTGAGTGCAGAATGGCCTGTAGGTGGCAGCATAGTGCAGATACACACATACCGTCGCAGTATCAGCATAAAGACGGCTGCCCCACTTGCGCCTTGCACCTGGGAAGAACAGAGTTCTGTTATTCGGTTTTTGCCTAGTGAAGGTGGGAAACTGTGGTGTCACCGCCAGACACCACACTTGCTAGGTGGTAGCCTTTAAATCGGCCGCGGTCCGTTAGTATACGCCGGACCCGCGTGTCACCACTGCCAGTGATTGCAGACCGAGCGCCACCACACTGCAGGTCTAGAGAGACTTACTAGCACTCGCCCCAGTTGTACAGCCGACGTTAATAGCAATGGTTCACTAACAAATATGCTCTCATCTGCCGAGACGATAGTTAGCACAGCCTTCAGCCACGTCATTTGCTACGACCTAGCAAGGCGCCATTACCAGTTAATATTGAAATTATAAAACATGTGCTGTCAAGAGCGATGTTCTCCAATCATAGGTTAAAGTTAAGTATTATATCAACTACGTACTTTATTTGCTACTATTAATTCCCTTAACTGTTCCAGACCTCGCGCCAGCCTGCGTGAGCTCAAGCGCGTGCCTTTCGGCTTCCTCTCATATTGACTTGGCTGTCTTGCCAAGTCACAACAGAAACCTACTGAAATTCATCGACGAGTGAAGGTTCAGCACGGTGATGCATGCTTGTCACAGCAAGAAGTCTACGAATGAAGTGGGAAGTTAGCAAATGGTGTGACTTCAGTGGAAGATGGTCTTCGTCCAGGTCAGGCACAACGAGTTGTGACTCCACAGAACGTTGCAGCAGTTGAAGCCATAGTGAAGGAAAACCGCCGAGTGACACTGAATGACATTGCAGCATGTTTACAGTCAGCACATTGTGCATGATGTCCTCCAGTTTCACAAAGTGTCTGCAAGGTAGGTGCCACGGCAGCTGACTCCTGAAATGAGAGAACGACGTGTTGATGCTTGTGAAGAACTTCGTCGCCGCTTTGAGCGAGAAGGTGATGGCTTCCTTGTAAGAATCGTTACTGGGGACGAAACCTGGGTTCACTTCCACCAACCGGAAACGAAGAGAGCGAACGAGGAAAGGGGCCATTAACCATCACCAAAGCTAAACAAGTTTCGAACTGAACCATCAGCAGGGAAGGTTATGCTGACTCTCTTTTGGGACGAAAAAGGCGTCATTTTGGAGCATAATATACCTAGAGGGACCACTGTCACAAGCGCATCATACACAGATCTCCTAAAAAATCATGTGCGGCCTGCAATCAAATCAAAGCGACGTGGACAGCTATGAGCAGGTGTCCTTTTGCAACATGACAATGCAAGGCCCCACACTGCCTGTACAACAGTTGCAACAATCACAGACCTGCATTTTGAGCGTCTTCCTCATCCACCATACTCACCAGACCTTGCACCAAGTGATTTCCATAGATTTGGACCACTCAGAGACGCAATAGGATGAAAGAAGTTCCGTTCTGATGAAGAGGTACGCCACGCGGTGCATGAGTGGTTGCGCGGACTACCAAAAGAATTTTTTTAAAGTAATTTATGCACTTTGTAAGCGCTGGAGGACTTGCATTCAGCGTGGGGGAGATTATGTTGAAAAGTGATACAGCTTCGTACCACTTCTGCACAATAAATAATATTTAAAAAATATTTTAGGTTTTCATTTGACTCACAATTGTATCTTGAAAGTCAGTGATTATCCTACTCCACGTTAGGAATTGTAGTGTGTTCTGTTTTTTTGGTTTCCATATTTTTGGGTACGCCCTGTACGTACACAATACCCGTGAAGATAAAAATCAATATTTTGACGATTATTACCACTGATCTCACCGTCAGAAGATCAAATTCTGACTGGCATTATGTAGTCTGTAGATCACCACCTATCCATAAAAGCCATAACTGACGTTGTTGGATATTGTACAGCTGAAAATCGTAACGATTTCTATAAGGAATTTGAACTATGGAGAGTCAGTAACTGCTGGCGGAAGATCCGATTGGCCTTTGATCAGAGTTCGTACCGGCGAGGCGCCAAGGTATTTATACTGTCTGCGTCCTCTCTCACGGGACTCTTCATTTCGTACTGGAGGAATATCCGCCGTCTGTGTTGAAATTTCCAAAAACCTTTAAGGCTTCCTAGACAACCGTCACTAACTTGCTATTTTGCGAAGGATGCAGTATGGTTTTTTGTGTACGTTGGTTCCGCTACAGGCGATGTCACGGACAGTACCATTTTTATAAGACCGAAGTACCACAAGTAGCATTCACTATTACGGTTGCTTTGGTCTCCGTAATCTGCACCACATATTCACAGGATGCTGTGGACAGTGGGATTATGGTGCGCGGATCGTTTTTCACTAGGTGTAATTTTCTTTTTCACTAGGCGTAATTTCTACACTTTTTTCTGTTATAGGAAAGACTCACCGTTGTGCAATAGCCGTGTCGCGAAACTGCTCCGTAGGGTAAGAGAGCAGCACCTCAGATTCAGGAGAAATAAAAACCTAGCTGAAAAACAGAAGTAGAAAGATGCGAAAATGAGCGTAAGGAGACCAATGAAAGAAGCGTCCAGTGATGCTGAAAGTAAAATTTGCTCATTTCGTCTAAGTAGAAACCCTAACATGTTTTGGTCTTATGTACAATCAGTAAGCGCTTCGAAACCATCTGTTCATTCACTCAGAGATCATAATGGCACCGAAATGGAAGATAACAGACAAAAGGCCTAAACACTGTTCACCACAAAAGATTGTAGAACAGTCCCTTCTTTCGATCATCGTTCGAAATAGAACATACTGACATAATCGATAGTGGAACAGAAAAGTAGCTACAGTCGCTTAGTAGTGGAAAGTAATCTTGGCCGCATGAGATACCTATAAGATTCTACATAGGTTATGCATAAGTATTTGCTTTTCTTCTAGCAGAGTTTATCGTAGGTAGCTAGAGCAACGTAAAGTACCTAGCGATTGGAAAAAAGGGCAGATCATTCCTGTTTCCAAGAAGGCCCTCAGAACTGAACTCTTACAATGTCTTACTACCGTCATAGATACTTCACAAGTTCCCAACAGCTATCGTGACTTCACACAGAGGTGTCTCCGCTCGGCCTTCGGTATTACTGAGCCATAAAACTTTGTATTTTTCCTTTCAACATCCTGATGTCTTTGTTTCCGCCCCCTTGATCACTTTTGGGCCATCAAATTTTCCTACTGATTTGATAACAACTATAATTTACACACAATCTTACACAAATACTTCCATTTCCTCATTATTACTACACGTAACATTTTGGACAATCAGTTTTGCAAGTGAAATATTTAATACAGTGATAGCTTTGAATTTGCAATGAAATGAATAACCCTAGCTGCATACAGGCGTTGATATAAGTCAACGGGGACAGCTGAAAATGTGTGCCCCGACTGGGACTCGAACCGGAGATCTCCTGCTTACATGGCAGACGCTCTATCCACTTTTTTTTTTCTGCCGGCACGGTAGCTCAACGTGTTCGGTCAGAGAGCTGGCTGATCTCTGTAATAAAAAAACTGAGTCAATGGACCAACAAACGAACTTCAACGGATGTCGTGTGACGTCCACTACGACCAAATACAACGAATAGATAAAAAAAAATCATCTGAGCCACCGAGGACACAGAGAATAGTGCGACTGCAGAGACTTATCTCTGGCACACCTCCCGTGAGACCCACATTCCCAACTGATTGTCCCGCACTGTGTTCATAGTGCCCCTGCCCATTACTCGCGGCTTTTTGCCGATTCCCGTAAGAGTTCGGGCACTGTTTGTGCATCCGTACAGAAGAAGATGGTCAAATGGCCGGAGAGCCTTAACTATATATATATATATATATATATATATATATATATATATATATATATATGTTCTTTCGGACATAAGTATATAGTTCTGGCAATTGTAATTTCATTCTGAGCTGCATGGTCGCCGATGGTACCAGTTCTTTCGTACATGTCCGAAAGAACAGACGCCATCTTCACATAGTGATAACTTTTACTTTTCCCAGCACCAATATTCATATTTCCACTAACCTGTACTCTTATTTTTTTCTATTGTAACCTACAGTTGTGTTTCCTCCCTTACATCAAGTAGAACGTTTTCATTTCATACTCGAAGGGGAAACTTAATTCTTAACGAATGCATGTAACAGAGTTCATTTCAAAGTTTGTGGAAAAACATAATTCTTAATACGTGAATGTAACAGTCACTTACTTCTTTAGCAGATTTCCTAGCTCCTTGTTTAGATTCCAGAAAAAATACTATGATTCAGCTGTGTAGAATGCCAGCATGAAAGGAATATTCCTCTAAATGATACGTGGGAACCACTCAACAGACACTTGGAAGTGTGACGTTTCTGGTTTGAAAGCTGACATTCATAGTCGGGAAGTAGTTCTCTTTCTCAGTCTCGCTTGAGGGAGGGAGCAGCACACAGTCGGCGGAGTGATTTCTCACAAGTACGGTTGGGTCTTGACTTCTGTCCATTAAAGAGATACAATTAAAATCGCTCAAAAGAGGAAAGGCCGCTGTACCTGATTGGATACCAGTTCGATTTTACACAGAGTACGCCAAGGAACTTGCCCCCCTTCTTGCAGCGGTGTACCGTAGGTCTCTAGAAGAGCGTAGCGTTCCAAAGGATTGGAAAAGGGCACAGGTCATCCCAGTTTTCAAGAAGGGACGTCGAACAGATGTGCAGAACTACAGACCTATATCTCTAACGTCGATCAGTTGTAGAATTTTGGAACACGTGTTATGTTCGAATATAATGACTTTTCTGGAGACTAGAAATCTACTCTGTAGGCATCAGCATGGGTTTCGAAAAAGACGGTCGTGTGAAACCCAGCTCGCGCTAGTCGTCCACGAGGCTCAGAGGGCCATAGACACGGGTTCACAGGTAGATGCCGTGTTTCTTGACTTCCGCAAGGCGTTCGATACAGTTCCCCACAGTCCTTTAAAGGAACAAAGTAAGAGCATATGGACTATCAGACCAATTGTGTGATTGGATTGAAGAGTTCCTAGATAACAGAACGCAGCATGTCATTCTCAAAGGAGAGAAGTCATCCGAAGTAAGAGTGATTTCAGGTGTGCCGCATGGGAGTGTCATAGGACCGTTGCTATTCACAATATATATATATGACCTCGTGGATAACATAGGAAGTTCACTGAGGCTTTCTGCAGATGATGCTGTGGTGTACCGAGAGGTTGTAACAATGGAAAATTGTACTGAAATGCAGGAGGATCTGCAGCGAATTGACGCATGGTGCACGGATTGGCAATTCAATCTCAATGTAGACAAGTGTAATGTGCTGTGAATACATAGAAAGATAGATCCCTTATCATTTAGCTACAAAATAGCAGGTCGGCAACTGGAAGCAGTTTATTCCATAAATTATCTGGGAGTACTCATTAGGAGTGATTTAAAATGGAATGATCGTATAAAGTTGATCGTCGGTAAAGCAGATGCCAGACTGAGATTCATTGGAAGAATCCTAAGGAAATGCAATCCGAAAACAAAGGAAGTAGGTTACAGTAGGCTTGTTCGCCCACTGCTTGAACACTGCTCAGCAGTGTGGGATCCGTACCAGATAGGGTTGATAGAAGAGATAGAGAAGATCCAACGGAGAGCCGCGCGCTTCGTTACAGGATCATTTAGTAATCGCGAAAGCGTTACGGAGATGATAGATAAACTCCAGTGGAAGACTCTGCAGGAGAGACGCTCAGTAGCTCGGTACGGGCTTTTGTTAAAATTTCGAGAACATACCTTCAGCGAAGAGTCAAGCAGTATATTGCTCCCTCCTGTGTATATCTCGCGAAGAGACCATGAGGATAAAATCAGAGAGATTAGAGCCCGCACAGAAGCATACCGACAATCCTTCTTTCCACGAACAATACGAGACTGGAACAGAAGGGAGAACCGATAGAGGTATTCAGGGTACCCTCCGCCACACACCGTCAGGTGGCTTGCGGAGTATGGATGTAGATGTAAATGTAGATGTAGAAACTGGCTATGGAATGTGCTTTCGTTATTAGTCAGTAACCAAATCAAAATTTAGTTCTAGTTCGGTAAATAGTTTTAGAGACATTAGAAATATTACGAAACACCGTCGCGATAAATATTGTGACCGGCACTGGTAACAGTGGCCAGTGTGGAAAACAATGCTTGGATATAGCACAGGTGTCTTACCATTGTTTACTTATTTGTAGTATATAGATTTTCGTAAAACGATTGTTGTTCCATATGACATAGTCCTTACGTTAGGGAGTTTCCCATGACATCAGTGACGTATATGGCAGCATTAAGCAATGATATGTAAATACAGTAAAAGGAGGAAGCACGAATGAGAATCGGTGTTACCGGATGAACACCGGAACTCATATACCAATTAACTGAATGTATAACATTGTTTAGCTAAGTAAAAGGGTGGGCTTCCTGCACAGGAATAAGAGCAGGTACAGACAAAGAGAAAGGTTAGGGTCCAAAGAGAAATGTTAGGGTCTAACGTCCAGTCACAGAGTAGGTGCAGTACGGTGTTATCTTGTGACGACAGCCCAGTGTTACCGCGGATACTATGGACCTGCTGGTAGCCTGGGCCACTTGGTGTTTCCCGGACTTGTCACAAAGCAGAGGACGCACGCTGTGCTTGGAACAAAGCGCAGACATCACTTCACCATTTGCTAGAACTTGAGCGATGTAGCTCTTGACTCTATGTTACAAGTATATTTTGCTTTTTTTCCAGTGTCGAAACTGATGAACGATGTAATTTTCAACACCAGCTTTTATTTTTGATGTTAACATGTAATATTGTCATACTAGTATTAATATTTAAGTAGTCTACTCTAGAATTCACACTAGCGAAAATGAACGAGTGCTCATAGTCCTTGAGGTATGCACTTCAAAGCTCATGATTACTCGACATTTTTTTTCCTACTCTAGGTCCATGCTACCACCATTCATGGAAAGCAAAGAGCTTGCACTAGAAGAGAATTGTTTCACGCTATCTAAGATGAAGAATCACTCATTGCTCTTAAGGTATGCATTTTAGAGCTCATGGGCCTAGGCTGATTTGTCTTACCTTAAAGAACAAAGGGACTATTTCGAATAACATACAAGTAATTTTGCGAAGGTTGTGGGTAACCTGATGATTTGGGCCTTACCCTAAAATAAATTCATGTATGGGATACTAAGTACATAGAGATGCTCTTTTAAGGATCACCGGCCTCCCTTTTCCCTATTCACTAGCCTCTGTTTCTTCACCACAGTATTCAAGGCAAGAAGATTAGTGTACAATGACCTGTCATTAAAGACAACACTGTAGTGAAATGCTCTAATCAGACAGCAGACTGCATGTGATACACCGGCTGCTGTCTCCAGATAACAGCATTTATTCTCCAGTCAGGATAATAGCTTTTTGATGTCGTCTTCAGATCGAAGACTGGTGTGATGCAGCTTTCCACGCTACCCGTCATTAGAGACAACACAGTAGTGAAATGCTCTAATCAGACAGCAGACTGCAAGTGAAGCACCGGTTGCCATCTACAGATAAGAGCCTTCATTCTCCAATCGGAATATCGGCTTCTCGATATTTCCACACCTTAACTGTTCTATGACACTTGTCAAGTGTTAAAATGGTATTACAACGTCTAAAATACGTAAAGGCTGTCGTTCTTTGAAACTGAGGCTATGTTTTTGGTGGATTACGGATCAAACTATCACCACCTGACGGCTTTATAAGTTTCTCAGTACTGTTTTAACTTAGGAAGGACCATTTCAAGAGTGGAAGAAGATAATGTATCTTGATCTACGCGAGAACTATATATATTCTATGTTATTAAATGGCTAGTATTGCATTTGAGCTAGATGTGCAAGAAGTTATGTACAAAACGAACTTTCGAAAAATACTGCAATATTTACTGACTGGAAGTATGGTGCCAAGGCACTCTAAAACGTTTGAGGCTATGTTTTCGATATTTAACTACTAAATAATACCAAAACTACGTGATGTAAAAACACAGAACAAAAGTAAAAGACAAATTTATTGACCAAATACATTTTTGGAAGGAAGGACTGATGAAAGTATTTTGACTATTTCTTTATACCAATGTATCACTTACCTGCAATTATCGTAATACACAAGTATAACTTCTTCATAGAAAATGTTTACTTTCAGCGCAATATGACTAAGGATAGTAGAGCTAAAAGATGTCCAAAGATAATGGGGGAACAAGATAAGAGTTAATAATCGGTAACTCAAAAATACCGTCTTTGACACGGAATTACAATTATTTATCAAAGTAAGCAACGATTTTGGGTACAGAACACATGCTTGATTCTTACTGTAATGTGCAAGTATAGTTACAGTATTCTGTTGGCAAATAAATCTGAAACCTCTGCTAAAATGAAATCTTTCTACTTTTCAAAATATGTAAGATTTCGATCAAAAAATACACATGGTGCTAGTATAGTAACTGTTGTACAGTATTAACAGAAAAAACATATGGCCGGCATATTGCTATTATTGATAAACGTCAAGGAAAAAGCATTCACAATACTAATATACATTTCTGTGATAAGAAATGAGGTTTGCTACCCTTCCAACTACCCACTTTCAAATTCAGTCAAACATTAGAGTGAGACCGTACGAGGTATTAACTGCGTCTTGCAGTTTAAAATGTTGTCACATTCAGCTGTCACACAGTAAAAACTAAATGGAACTTCAGTTTAATGACATACTGAATAGCAGCACTACACATTTGTATATAGAAGAAACAAGGTTTGCTCTGCTGTCAGAGTCATTCAAACATTGTAGCAAGTCTGTTCTACGGTATTAATATTATCTTACAATACAAAACGTTTGCTGTCTTCTGATGATGACACTAAATCATGCTGTCACATGGTGGAAATTATATGACACACTGATGAAATAGCATAATGAACTGTAGATGATTTTGACATTACCCCTGTCTTTATGTCTGCATGTCCCCTTGAATGCACGGGGAAAACTATTTGGACTAATACGGAGTGGTTGACATGGTGTCTGCCATTACCATGATTATAGAGGCCACCATTATGCACCGTGCAGTGTAGGTACCATAATCTGACAGTAGGCGTCAACTACTGGATTTCAAGTAATATTCCAACATCAGAAGCTGACAGTGCATGTGTCACAACGTTATAGCAAGTTCTGGTAGTTCTGATGCTGACAGTGTGTATGTTCAGTGAGTGTCCATTACTAGATCTTAAATAATATTCCACCAACACTAGCACTGTATATGTGAAGTGGGTTTCAGCAACTGGGGAGTCACTACTGGGGTGTCAGCTAGAATATGAAACAGGAAACGTTTCCTGAAACTCTACCAAATTGACACAAAAATGTGAGAAATTGTTCTGGAACTGTAACAACTTGATAGAAAACAATTGCAATTCGGCCTGAATGTGTAACCACTTGCCCCAAAACGCTGCAGTTATTTTGAAACTGTGTCATAATAGCCACAGCTTACCCTGCACCTGTCACAAGTTTCCCCAGAACTGTCACAAGTTGCCCAATGTTACATTTGCAGCAAAACTGTAACAAGTTGCCTCTCATGTTAAAGTGAAACCATAATAAGTTGCTCCATCTTACAACAGAACTGTTCACAGCTATGGGATCTTACATAGTATTTCACAAGCCGAATCTTTTAGTGTGTATGTGCAGGGGGTAGCAGCAACTGCAGGTGCCAGCTACTGGAGGTTGTTAGTTGCCACAGGTTTTCAGCTACTGGGGGTGTTAACTGCTGGGTAGGGGGAGGGGGCTTAGCTATTATGTGTATGTGAGTGTCAGCTACAGCAGCTGTCAACCACTGGATACTAAAATTGTATTGTATCACCAAACTGGCGCACCCCAATACAGGACATCCTCTAGTACCTGACACCGTTATAGCAGCTGACACCTCCAAGTATCTAAAAACCCCAGTAGCTGACACTGCACTACTTCACACCTGCTGCATATACACACTGTCAGTTTCTGGTGATAGGCTACTATTTAAGATCCAGTAGCTGTCCACAGACTCGCTGTAACTTAAGATGTGGCATAAAGGGGTGCAGGGAGCTTGTGACCATGATGTAAAATTGAGGCGACTTACATCGAAGCTGAATTGGCCACTAGGAATGACCTGGTGACTTGATGTTCAAAAATTTTTTTATTTAGACACATTTTTGGTGCAGCACACCTTCAGAATGTTAAATTCAATGGCCTTCATACAAAGTACAGAATCATATGTGTCATATATGAGACTCTATACTTCGTATGAACACTATTTTATTTGATGTTCTATAGTTGGGCTGTGCCTGAAATGCTTCAGCAGTTATTGTTTCTTACTAAAAGTCACTAGTTAATTTCTGGAAACTTTTTCAGCATTGACAGAACCAGTGTCAGATTCGCTGTGACGTGAGGCTGTATGTTACAATTTCCCTTTAAGATAGATGGAGCAATTTGTTACAGTTTTTCTGTAACATGGGACAACTTGTTCCAGTCCCAGGGAAAGTTGTTGCAGTTTCAGAGCTATTAGCTACAGTTTCACAACAATGTATTAGCGTTTTGGGGCAAGCCCTTACTGTTTACAGACAACTAGTTACAATTTCAGAACAAGTTGTTACAGCTGCAGGGCAAGTTGTTACAGACTGGGAGCAAGTTATTACAGTCCACTGAAATGTGGAGGAAGTCGTTAAACTTTCATGATAACATATTGGAACATGTTACAACTTGTACAACCTGGTCTCAACCTGATTTATCAATGGAATAATTATGTTAGCTGACAATAGCACATCCACATTGATACAGTTTCAAAGCAGGTCATGTTTTGTAGAAAGAAGATAAATGCATTTGATAGGTTTTAACAGTGTTAGAGTGCTATTTAAGACCCAGTAGCTATCAGCCACCGTCAGGTAATGGCATATACACTGTGCCCATGTATTCCGTGTAAAGCAGTCTCAGCCGGCCGAAGTGGCCGCGCGGTTCTGGCGCTGCAGTCTGGAACCGCGAGACCGCTATGGTCGCAGGTTCGAATCCTGCCTCGGGAATGGATGTGTGTGATGTCCTTAGGTTAGTTAGGTTTAACTAGTTCTAAGTTCTAGGGGACTAATGACCTCAGCAGTTGAGTCCCATAGTGCTCAGAGCCATTTTTAAAGCAGTCTCAAAAATATGTAGTAATGGCAGTCGCCATTTCAACTGATTCTCAATATCGCCAATATCATCCACCATGCAACTGTAATATAGGGAACTTAATAATTTTGCTGCAATCTACAGGGCAATTTGTTACAGTTTTGCTATAAATTGGGGTGACATGTTACAGTGGGGAAATGTGCCAAAATCAAGTCTCAGCTTTCTTAGACAACATCATGAGTAGACTTACTGAGATCTGTACATGCACACTGATGTAATCTTCAGGCATGTCATATTTCATTGAGGCATAATAACGATGTTAACTGAACATAACTGGCCAAACCAATAATATGTACATGGTTTACACTGGAAATCCATGTAACATATGGCATGCTGCTGTTTCACCATAATATAGAAGGAACATGTTTCAGTTCTGTTGCAACACTGGAGCAAGTTCCTATTGGTTGCTACAACAGGGAGTTCAGCGTTTTATATTTCTACAATGTAAGGAGTGAGGGGCAACTTGTTACAGTTTTGCTGTAACATAGGGCCAAATTTTAGAGTTGTGCTGTAATTTGGGGCTAAATGTTACACTTTTAGAGCAAGCTTTTCCAGTTTGCAGGGACAAGTTCTTATAGTTTCGGGAGGCTAACTGTTGAAGTCTTAGGACAAGTTCTTACAGTTTTTGGGCAATTTCTTATTGTTTTGGGACAAGTTGTTGGAGTTTTTCTGTAACATGGTGTCATTTGTCGAGTGTCGAGGTAACTTGCAATAGTTTCGCTGTAATGGGGGAGAAAAGTTGGAAGAAGTTGCAACTTTCTGGTACAGATCTCAGCTTGATTAGACAACTTCATCATTTACTTTGGTGTCACTTGCAGATGCTTAATGAATCAATCTCTATGTACATAATATCTTTCCAAGTTGAAATAAATGCTCATGTGAGGTAGGGCAGTAATCAAGATCCAGTACCTAACATCCCAGTAAGTTATGCCCACAGCACACAAACACTGTCAGTTATAGGTGTTGTAATACAGCTTTAAGATCTAATAGCAGACACCCATAGTCAAGTTATAGTAGATACACTGTCAAGTTGCGATACTTGCTGTATCATGATAATGTGACCAGTCAGATGTAGTGAGAACTATGTAGAACTATTCAGGACTGTTCAGAGCTTGCTGTCCAGTTATATAGAGTAAAAATGGTAGTAAACTTAAGGGTAAGATGGGTAACATACAGTGTGTACTAGAACAAAGAGCGAACTGTAATATTGAACACCAGTAATGTAGTCTTTCGCCCCTCTTATTCGATCCACACATCTAAGAAGCAATGACAGAAATATAAGGAAGTTTCAAGAGTGTGCTTAAAATTTGAGGTGAAAAGATATCAATAGTAAGATTCATTGATAACATTGCTACCCATTATGAAAGTGGAGAAGAATTTTGGGATCTGTTGAATGGAATGAACAGTCTAATGACTACAGAACATGTGCTGAGGATAAATAGAAGAAAGACAAAAGTAATGAGAATTAGCAGAAATGAGGACAGCAAGAAACTTAACATCGGAACTGGTGATCGCCCAGTAGATGAAGTTAAGGAATTTTGCAACCTACGCAGCAAAATAAAACATGATGGGTGGAGCAAGTATGACATAAAAGCAGACTAGCACTGGCAAAATGGGCGTTCCTTGCCAAGAAAAGGTTTCTGCTATCAAACATAGGCTTTTATGTGGGAACGAAATTTCTGAGAATGTACGTTTGGAGCATAGTACTGCAGAACAGTGAAACATGGACTGTGGGGAAACTGGAAAACAGGAGAATTGCAAAATTTGAGGTATGATGTTACAGAAGGATGTGGAAAAATTTGTCAACCAATATGATATGGACTGGAGGTTCTCTCCACAATCGATGAATAAAGTAATATAAGGAAATCACTGACAAGAGAAGGAATACAATGATGGGACATCTGTAAGTCATCACAGAATAATTTCCACTGTACTAGAGGCAGCTGCAGAGGGTAAAAACTGTGGGGGAAGACAGAGATTGGCATACATTTGGCAAATAATTGAAGACATACAACGTGCATAAAATCTGTCAGAAGACTCATGACAAAAAAAAATGACTGTCAGCTTGTTGTTGTTGTTGTTGTGGTCTTCAGTCCTGAGACTGGTTTGATGCAGCTCTCCATGCTACTCTATCCTGTGCAAGCTTTTTCATCTCCCAGTACCTACTGCAACCTACATCCTTCTGAATCTGCTTGGTGTATTCATCTCTTGGTCTCCCTCTACGATTTTTACCCTCCACGCTGCCCTCCAATACTAAATTGGTGATCCCTTGATGCCTCAGAACATGTCCTACCAACCGATCCCTTCTTCTGGTCAAGTTGTGCCACAAACTTCTCTTCTCCCCAATCCTATTCAATACTTCCTCATTAGTTATGTGATCTACCCATCTAATCTTCAGCATTCTTCTATAGCACCACATTTCGAAAGCTTCTATTCTCTTCTTGTCCAAACTATTTATCGTCCATGTTTCACTTCCATACATGGCTACACTCCATACGAATACTTTCAGAAATGACTTCCTGACACTTAAATCAATACTGGATGTTAACAAATTTCTCTTCTTCAGGAACGCTTTCCTTGCCATTGCCAGCCTACATTTTATATCCTCTCTACTTCGACCATCATCAGTTATTTTGCTCCCCAAATAGCAAAACTCCTTAACTACTTTAAGTGCCTCAGTTCCTAATCTAATTCCCTCAGCATCACCCGACTTAATTAGACTACATTCCATTATCCTTGTTTTGCTGTTGTTGACGTTCATCTTATATCCTCCTTTCAAGACACTGTCCATTCCATTCAACTGCTCTTCCAAGTCCTTTGCTGTCTCTGACAGAATTACAATGTCATCGGCGAACCTCAAAGTTTTTATTTCTTCTCCATGAATTTTAATACCTACTCCGAATTTTTCTTTTGTTTCCTTTACTGCTTGCTCAATATACAGATTGAACAACATCGGGGAGAGGCTACAACCCTGTCTTACTCCCTTCCCAACCACTGCTTCCCTTTCATGTCCCTCGACTCTTATAACTGCCATCTGGTTTCTGTACAAATTGTAAATAGCCTTTCGCTCCCTGTATTTTACCCCTGCCACCTTTAGAATTTGAAAGAGAGTATTCCAGTCAACATTGTCAAAAGCTTTCTCTAAGTCTACAAATGCTAGAAACGTAGGTTTGCCTTTCCTTAATCTTTCTTCTAAGATAAGTCGTAAGGTCAGTATTGCCTCACGTGTTCCAGTGTTTCTACGGAATCCAAACTGATCTTCCCCGAGGTTGGCTTCTACTAGTTTTTCCATTCGTCTGTAGAGAATTCGTGTTAGTATTTTGCAGCTGTGACTTATTAAGCTGATAGTTCGGTAATTTTCACATCTGTCAACACCTGCTTTCTTTGGGATTGGAATTATTATATTCTTCTTGAAGTCTGAGGGTATTTCGCCTGTTTCATACATCTTGCTCACCAGATGGTAGAGTTTTGTCAGGACTGGCTCTCCCACGGCCGTCAGTAGTTCCAATGTAATATTGTCTACTCCGGGGGCCTTGTTTCGACTCATGTCTTTCAGTGCTCTGTCAAACTCTTCACGCAGTATCGTATCTCCCATTTCATCTTCATCTACATCCTCTTCCATTTCCATAATATTGTCCTCAAGTACATCGCCCTTGTATAGACCCTCTATATACTCCTTCCACCTTTCTGCTTTCCCTTCTTTGCTTAGAACTGGGTTTCCATCCGAGCTCTTGATATTCATACAAGTCGTTCTCTTATCTCCAAAAGTCTCTTTAATTTTCCTGTAGGCAGTATCTATCTTACCCCTAGTGAGACAAGCCTCTACATCCTTACATTTGTCCTCTAGCCATCCCTGCTTAGCCATTTTGCACTTCCTGTCGATCTCATTTTTGAGACGTTTGTATTCCTTTTTGCCTGTTTCACTTACTGCATTTTTATATTTTCTCCTTTCATCAATTAAATTCAATATTTCTTCTGTTACCCAAGGATTTCTACTAGCTCTCGTCTTTTTACCTACTTGATCCTCTGCTGCCTTCACTACTTCATCCCTCAAAGCTACCCATTCTTCTTCTACTGTTTTTATTTCCCCCATTCCTGTCAATTGCTCCCTTATGCTCTCCCTGAATCTCTGTACAACCTCTGGTTCTTTTAGTTTATCCAGGTCCCATCTCCTTAAATTCCCACCTTTTTGCAGTTTCTTCAGTTTTAATCTACAGGTCATAACCAATAGATTGTGGTCAGAGTCCACATCTGCCCCTGGAAATGTCTTACAATTTAAAACCTGGTTCCTAAATCTCTGTCTTACCATTATATAATCTATCTGATACCTTTTAGTATCTCCAGGGTTCTTCCATGTATACAACCTTCTTTCATGATTCTTAAACCAAGTGTTAGTTATGATTATGTTGTGCTCTGTGCAAAATTCTACCAGCCGGCTTCCTCTTTCATTTCTGTCCCCCAATCCATATTCACCTACTATGTTTCCTTCTCTCCCTTTTCCTACACTCGAATTCCAGTCACCCATGACTATTAAATTTTCGTCTCCCTTCACAATCTGAATAATTTCTTTTATTTCATCATACATTTCTTCAATTTCTTCGTCATCTGCAGAGCTAGTTGGCATATAAACTTGTACTACTGTAGTAGGTGTGGGCTTCGTATCTATCTTGGCCACAATAATGCGTTCACTATGCTGTTTGTAGTAGCTTACCCGCATTCCTATTTTCATATTCATTATTAAACCTACTCCTGCATTACCCCTATTTGATTTTGTGTTTATAACCCTGTAGTCACCTGACCAGAAGTCTTGTTCCTCCTGCCACCGAACTTCACTAATTCCCACTATATCTAACTTCAACCTATCCATTTCCCTTTTTAAATTTTCTAACCTACCTGCCCGATTAAGGGATCTGACATTCCACGCTCCGATCCGTAGAACGCCAGTTTTCTTTCTCCTGATAACGACATCCTCTTGAGTAGTCCCCGCCCGGAGATCCGAATGGGGGACTATTTTACCTCCGGAATATTTTACCCAAGAGGACGCCATCATCATGTAATCATACAGTAAAGCTGCATGCCCTCGGGAAAAATTACGGCTGTAGTTTCCCCCTGCTTTCAGCCGTTCGCAGTACCAGCACAGCAAGGCCGTTTTGGTTATTGTTACAAGGCCAGATCAGTCAATCATCCAGACTGTTGCCCTTGCAACTACTGAAAAGGCTGCTGCCCCTCTTCAGGAACCACACGTTTGTCTGGCCTCTCAACAGATACCCCTCCGTTGTGGTTGCACCTACGGTACGGCTATCTGTATCGCTGAGGCACGCAAGCCTCCCCACCAACGGCAAGGTCCATGGTTCATGGGGGGGACTGTCAGCTTATGGTGTTATCAGCTTATGGTGTTATAATACTATCTGACATCCAGTAGCTTACACCTACTGTGAAATTATAGCACTTACACTGTTGCCACGCATTTAGAATAAGAGTAGCCATCATAAATGTGGTACTGGCATTCATCTAATGAACTGGCCAACATTATTCCCACTAGTATCCACCATGCAGCTGCAACATTGGTGATAATGTGTTACACTTTTCCTATAACACAGAGTGTAGACTGTTGTAGTTTCATTTAACATGCGGCATTTGTCACAGTGGGTAATGTGTCACAACAAGCGTCAACTTGCTGTCAGTACCGCAATTACACTTGCTGGTTTCTGTGCATGTGCTTTGAAGCTGTCTCGAAGTACTTTGCTTATTCAAGATAAATATATTTTTGCCATTAAGACAGTTACCATGGCAACTAAACATTATTGTCCAACCCAGTAGTATCTAAAGCAGTTACACTGGAAACTGCTGTAATGTGGTGTCAATTTTTTATAGTTTTGTTGTAACATAGGGTCAATTTGCTACATTTTCTGCTACATAGATGGAACCCCTGTGCCCGACAACCCAATAGCTGACACCCCCAGCCAATATCCCTAGTGGGCGACGCCCCCAGCAGCTGGCACTTGGTGCACATACACTGTCACTTATGGTGTGGAAATGAAGTCTTAAGGTACACTAACTGATCCCCACTGCTAAGTTTTGGCACACAAAACCTCAAGTTAAGTTGCATACACTGTGGGCCTCTGGTTTTTGAATACTGTTTCAGATGTGAATGCCTGTTTCTTTTTGTCAACTACCACTTCCTTCCCTGCTTAGGAATATCAGCATACGATGACAAATGTTTTGAACTGCAAGATAAAATTGATACCTCACCATGAAATCCGTGCAATGTTTTGGCAACTTTGAAAGCACATCAACACATTGATCACCTATATGAATGTATTGAGAATATATATCTACTGCACAATAGGCCACTCTATCAGTGTCATGTAATTTCCACTGCGTGACAACAGAAGATTCCAACCATTTTGAATTAAAAGACAGAATTAATATCCCAGCATGGGGTCACTGCTATGATTGGCTGAATTTCACATCAGTTCCAGAGATAAGTTTTTGATGAATTTAGACATGGGAACACCATTGTTTACTTTAGTTATTCTCATCAACATCTATCCTCTGCCTGTTAATTCAGCAATATTGCTCAATTGAAGTTATAGTGCTATACAATCAATTTTTTCGAATTTTGATTAATTTCGTGAGTGACATTCATGCACAGTACAAAGATCAAACTACCCTGATCAGCGAACATATATTTCAGAAGTGCCAATAAGCAAGTTTTGTATATTTAAAAAAAAGTAATATGGATATTTTGAGGTGAAAGCATTTAATTGGAAGGTCCATAGTGCTTGCAAAGTGTGGTAAACAATAAAACATTCATCGTCAACAAGTGCTGCTTGAGCTTTACGTTCTATAGCAGTGCCACCATGCTAGGTGTGTGTATTTATTTTACTGTTATAGAACAATTAAGTCATGACAATAGTGCCATACATGTATTGTGCTCAAAATTTTATATTTTGAGAGTAATAGAATATTATTTTGATTCAAAGTTGGAATTCTTGTTCGAAATCAGTAATACTTGTGAATTACAATAAGCAACCAGTGTTTTCGTGTGTAAATCGTAAAATATTATTACAAACAATTTTATTTTAGTGACAGATATGGTATTTTCAATGTATATACATTTCACCTCTGTCTTACTCCACCATTACCTTTCGACACATTCAGCTCTGTCTTATTCGGATACTGTCTTTGGTCGTGGTGTGTAGTTTGTAAGAAAATTCGTATCAGGATGTTCTGTTTGTGTAGTACGACAATATTCAGTTTCAGTGTCGTATCACAATAAAAATCTCGACAAAGAACTTTCTTCCTTTCTTCCTAAAATGGTTTCTGGTCAAATTGTTTGTCCTTTCGCTGTGTTGTGTGTTTCTTACATTGCATACTTTGATGTGATTTTTGTGCTATGTTGTAGCTGCCTGTGGGAAATTCAGTCTGAATGTTGTAGAGAGCCTTGGGTCCATACTTCCATAGATCTAGTTCAGATTCAGGATTCGCCTATTAATAACATTAATTCCAGTTTCCTCGTGTATCTTCTCTCTCCCTAAAATGATGCTTGCTAGGATAAAACATTACCGAGTAACTTGAAATAACGTCAGGTGACGACAGGTCGTTCTATGAAACACCTATAAGATCCCTCAAGTTGAAATAACATTCTCCCTCATATATATTAGACGTGCCAATAACATTTTAAAATTTGACAAACATCATAGATATATTTAGATGTTGGCTTCATTATGTCCTGCATCAAGTGTAGGTCTAAAAAACTCAGTTAATTACATTGTAACAGGAGCAGAGACTGCCTATTTGTTTGTTTACTTACCCGCTTGGCGCAGTATTTTAACCAAAATGTGTTTTCCGAACTTATAATTGTGGTCAGGTTAGTGTCGTTACATGACTTCATACACGCGCCAAACGTGTAGTTTAATTGCCTGTTTAACATTTCAATTTTTGGCCGCATGTTTACAGACGTAAGTAGCATTTGGGCAAATAATTTGAGTGTTCACAATAATTTTGTAGGCACCACTTCCGAGGGATATGTATGGCTATGGAGAATATCGTTGTGACACTTGATGTAACCATTCTGTTTTTTACGTTCCTGACAATACTTTTACAGACGTTTCAGATGTGGAAAGAACATCTTTGCCACTTGAGAAGATACGTAGAAAAGTTAACAAGTAAGAAATATTTAATATTGTAGTCAGTTGCGTCTTACACCTCGTATGGCAGAAAGATCGAACTCTGCAAGATCACTTGTGCTCCTTCACCTTCAAGTTGATATAGACATTTTCTATGTGTTTCTTTTGGGTATTGCCGATGTATTTTAAATGTGGAAACACTTCAAGTTATACCCTCTGTGTAAGTTTTTGGGTTAATACTTTTGAGCAAGACGCAAAAAAAAACCTTTTGAATCTGATACTTCAGATAAGGTGACACGTCATGTGATTGTGATTTCATTTAAATGTCCACTGAAATACTGCGCTGTAACTGTCTGCTTTATTTTGAGATTGCACTAAATTTTGCTCGAGAGTAGAGGAGGAGAAGGAGGGGGAGGATTAGTGGGAGCAGAGAGGAGGCAGGCCGATGGCAGGGTTGCATTGAGTTACGTGATGATGTCGTCACTGATGTGGAGACCGTGGCTTACCACCGTCTTGGATTGTGTTGTCATTACCGCTGCATCTAGGCAACATGCATTATGAGTTGCAGTTGACTTCTGTGTTCTGCCAAGATTAAATACCGCATTAAACGCAAAGTGCGCATGTGTCGACACCGATATACTACTTATACTGCTTTCCGCTAATAAATATTCTCACCCTTTGATGTTTGTATATGTTTAGTATTGTTATTCTATCTTTCCAGTCTAGCTGTGTATCGTTAAATATCCTGGATGGTATCTTGCAGATAATTCTGTAAAATACCTCTTCAAGTCAATAACTGCTTTATAATTATTCTTTTTATTTCAAAAATTCTATCTAGTGGCCTCTTCAATCTTGTGATAGATTCTCTAGTTTTCATTTTTGGTCAATACTGAAACTGATCCTTTGCACATTATACTTGTATCTTGCATTTTATTCTCCTTTTTTAAAATGCCTATGTGAGTTCGTTTGCTGCATATGACATTGCTTTTCATGGTCTGTAAAAGAAGTTGTTTCTTGTATCTCTAATTTATGAACGAGTATTGCCTTACGCTCTGCAGAATAACCTGGCAGAGACTCATGACAATAAAAATAGTTTATAATTTTGAATAGTTCATCTTTAATTTTTTTTCCATAGCTCTGTTAGTACCCATCTCGCAATTCATATGAACATATAGCTTTGTTTGGTCTATTTCGTTTCAGCGCTAGTTCGTATTCCATATGTTGTAATGCTACATTATCTGCTAGTATTTCTAATTCATCAGAGTATTCATCTTTGATGGTGTTGTTTTTTGGTTTGTAAAATTCTCAGAAATATTATATTCATTCGTTGGCTATTTCATCTGCTTGATCTGTCTTTTATCATGACTGATCCTTTTCTTATCTTAAACTATAATTCTAAACGTTTCTGTATATGTTATCCCTCATTCCTTATATTAGTCTATTTCTATATCGCATTCATTATTCCTTATGCTGTCTGTACTTTTCTGTGATAGTGTTCTAAATGACCCTGTACTTATCTTAACCTTGACTTATACTTGTTCCTTCTCTGAGTCAAGTCAGGTTTTAGGGAATCTCCCTAACTCGCTTAAGGCAAATTGTTGAATTTGGAGTGACTTAATGTCCAGGTTCTCAATTGGACGCCAGTTTGTCGCAATGGTGCGATTTTCAACATTCCTCCACGTTCTTCTCTCATTCCAAACTTTTGCTTGGTCACTAATGACTTCCTCATTATGGGACATTAAACTCTAACTTTCCTACCTTCTTTCCCTGTTTATAAGTCCAATTTATTATACAGAGTAGTTCAGCTTCCCATACCTATGGGTTTTGTGCTATCTGCAACAGTTGCAGATACCATGTGCACGATTTTCATGTTCTCTTGCTCGCTACATGCAGAGTATTAGTTTCACAAAAATGAATATTACCTTTTTGTAGGAAATCTAATGTAGTTAAATTTTTTATAGAAATATGTTTCTGCTAGAGATTGTAGTTGGCAACTTATTCGGAGAAAACTTACGAAAGTGACCTTCAAGCACGCTTTTCTTGAATAATTCGAAAACTGTGGCCTCCAGTGTGTAAGTATTTCAGTACAAAATTTGAATGCATTGAATTAGCTATAAAAGGTGCTGTCCATTTCTTCTGTGGGCGTAATAGTTTGTGCATAGCGAGCGAGAGAATATGAAAATCTCGCACATGGTATTTCAAGGTGATGTGGGTTGCATAAAGGCCTTTGGAAGGGCAGCTGGATCAGGCTGTGTAGTCTGTCAGGCATAATACACTACTGGCCATTAAACCAAGAAGATGACGTGCTACACATACGAAATTTAGCGGACGGGAAGAAGATGCTATGATATGCAATTGATTAGCTTTTCAGAGCATTCACACAAGGTTGGCGCCGGCGGTAACACCAACAACGTGCTGACATGAGGAAAGTTTCCAACCGATTTCTCATACACAAACAGCAGTTGACCGGCGTTGCCTGGTGAAACGTTGTTTTGATGCCTCGTGTAAGGAGGAGAAATGCGTACCATCACGTTTCCGACTTTGGTAAAGGTCAGATTGTAGCCTATCGCGATTGCGGTTTATCGTATCGCGATATTCCTGCTCGCGTTGGTCGAAATCCAATGACTGTCAGCAGAATATGGAATCGGTGGGTTCAGGAGGGTAATACGGAACGCCGTGCTGGATACCAACGGCCTCGTATCACTAGCAGTCAAGGTGACAGGCATCTTACCCGCATGGCTCTAACGGATCGTGCAGCCACGTCTCGATCCCTGAGTCTACAGATAGAGACGTTTGCAAGACAACAACCATCTGCACTAACAGTTCGACGACGTTTGCAACAGCATCGACTATCAGCTCGGTGACCATGGCTGCGGTTACTCTTGACGCTGCATCACAGACAGGAGAGCCTGCGACGGTGTACTCAACGACGAACCTGGGTGCACGAATGGCAAAACGTCATTTTTTCGGATGAATCCAAGTTCTGTTTACAGCATCATGATGGTCGCATCCGTGTTTGGCGACATCGCGGTGAACGCACACTGGAAGCGTGTGTTCCTCATCGCCATACTGGCGCAACACCCAGCGTGATATTCTGGAGTGATATTGTTTACACGTGTCGGTCACCTCTTGTTCGCATTGACGGCACATTGAACAGTGGACGTTACATTTCAGATGCGTTACGACCCGTGGCTCTACCCTTCATTCGATCCCTGCGATACCCTACATTTCAGCAGGATAATGCACGACCGCATTTTGCAGGTACTGCACAGGCCTTTCTGGATACAGAAAATGTTCGACTGCTGCCCTGGCCAGCACATTCTCCAGATCTCTCACCAATTGGAAACGTATGGTGAATGGTGGCCGAGAAACTGGCTCGCCCCAATACGCCAGTCACTACTCTTGATGAACTGTGGTACCGTGTTGAAGCTGCATGGGCAGCTGTATCTGTACACGCCATCCAAGCTCAGTTTGACTCAATGCCCAGGCGTATTAAGGCCGTTATTACGGCCAGAGGTGGTTGTTCTGGGTACTGATTTTTCAGGATCTATGCACCCAAATTGCGTGAAAATGTAATCACATGTCAGTTCCAGTATAATATATTTGTCCAATGAATACCCATTTATCATCTGCATTTCTTCTTGGTGTAGCAATTTTAATGGCCAGTAGTGTATTCTACGTTCCGTTTGTTATATACTAGTGCTTCGTTTGCCGGTTTCGTTATAATTCCTTTCACTTTATTCCACGATTTAGAGGTATTGCTACTACTGGTTAGGATGTATGTCCTCGTAGCACATTCCCTGCTTACTGCTCTTGGCCCTTGGAAGTGGGCTGCTTTCGCCAGTAAGACGGCTACGTTTGCGTTGCGGTCACGCATGGCCGCCTCGCAGAATTCCCCGAGCATAAACACGTTTGGCTGGGGAATAGAAGGCCTTTCAGCGCGGCGACGCACCGCCCCCCCCCCCCCCCCCACTTCATTCCTCCCGGCAGCTCTTTTATTGAGGAGAGGAGGCGCCGCGGCGTTCTGACGTTGGCGGGAATCGGCGAGGCGTGCGCCCCGCGAGGCCGGCCCGCCGGGCCTGCGGCTTTGGCTTTCAGCGGCGCGCGGGCTGTGTGTGCAGCCGCCCTCCCCAGGGAGCCGGCAGCCGCTGCGCGCCGCCTCACTCTCCTATCGCCACCTGCCTGCCGCCTGCCGCCTGCCGACGGCCTGCTTTACACCTGTTGGCCCGCCGATCTGGCAGGCGGAAATAGCCGCGCCGGAGCGCCGGAACGGCTCCGCTGAGCTCTGCCGCCGACAGCAGGTGGGCGCAGCACGTGCTGGCGCCAGCAGAACGCGGCCAAACACACAGTTGCTCTGTAGCTTTTAAAGAAAGACACCTACCCGACTAGCACTTAAGTTATTTAATGGTATAGAGATAGTGGCAAAATCGAGCTCTGAAATACGAGAAGCGTTCAAAAATGGTTCAAATTGCTCTGAGCACTGTAGCACTTAACATCCCAGGTCATCAGTCCCCTAGAACTTAGAACTACTTAACCTAACTAACCTAAGGACATCACACACTTCCATGCCCGTGGCAGGATTCGAACCTGCGACCGCAGCGGTCGCGCGGTTCGAGACTGAAGCGCCTAAAACAGCTCGGCCACCAACGGCCGGCGAGAAGCGTTCAATAAGTGACACAGCACATCTTTCTTTTCTGAAAACAGGTTCGTTTTAATCATTTGGCTACAAAACTCTGTTTTTCAATATAATGTCTGTTCATTGTGACGGCCATAAGCTACCTGGCTGCAAGGACCTGCCGGCCAAGGTGGCCAAGCGGTTCTAGGCGCTTGAGTCCGAAACCACGCGACTGCTGCGGTCGCAGGTTCGTACCCTGCCTCGGGCTTGGATGTGTGTGATGTCCTTAGGTTAGTTACGCGTAAGTTGTTCTACGTTCTAAGGCACTGATGACCTGAAATGTTAAGTCCCACAGTGCTCAGAGCCATTTGAACCATTTTTGCAAGGGCCTGTATGCTGATGGTCGACGTTGGAGCCAACATCTCGCTGCATCAATAACCTCCGCATCATCCTCGTACTGCTCCCCACGGAGTGGATCCTTCGTTGCGCCGAACAGGTGGAATTCGGACGGTGCGAGATTCGGGCTTGAGGATGGATCAGGGGGAACAGCCGAATGAAGTTTTGTGAGCTCCTCTCAGGTGCGCAGACTTGTGTGAGGCCTTGTGTTCTCATGGAGAAGGGGAAGTTTGCTTGCATTTTTGTGGTAATGAACACGCTGAAGTCGTTTCTACAGTTTCCTGAGGGTAGCACAATACGCCTCATTATAGGTTGTTGCAGCATGAGAGAGGACATCAAACACAGTAACCCATCCATGGCCCGGAAGACTGTTGCCATGACTTTACCGGCCGAGAATGCCACTTTGAACTTGTTCCATGTGAGACCGTACAGTACTGCCCGACATAGAAAATATGTACAACTTCATACTTCGTTATTATTGTCCGAATAGCATTTTTTGTATAATAACACTATTTTATTAATACACCGAGGCCGGATACCAACGTAGGAAAGAATGACAAGTTATTTATTTAGTTATTCAGATGTGCCCTTCCTTAAAATAGATCCCTATATCCAGTCCGGTGATGTTTGTGAATTGAATGAATGTCTGGTCGTCTGCTGACCACAGATAGTGGAGGTAGATTCTACAGTCATCTTTGAGATAGTCCTCTGAACAGCTTTGACCGAACCAAAGAGAGGAAAAGAGGAAGTATACCACAGCACTAGAGGGCCTGGGATGTGGCTGACAAATACGGTGGCAAGGTCCTCACCCACTTCTGTGGAATCGCGGGATAACCGGATGAACGGCCAGGTTTCAGCACTGTCGCTGATTACTGTGGTGTGAAGACGCGTTTTATGTGTGCTCCATAAAAACAAATTTAAATTAAAATGGTATGCACGTGGAATATGTAAGAGTAGACAAAAATAATGGTTTCTCTTTTCAGAAACTTTTGGTGGGAGGCTCTTGTGAATTGTTTGAAAAAGGTAGGCAGGTAAAACTCATGGGGAACATAGGATTCTTCGGAAGTAACCAACGGTCACAGTGAAACCACATGTTGCAATTATAAGATGAAATACTTGCGTGCGGTAATATTAAGATGAAGTACTTGCATGTATAAATCTAAGTTGAAAATATTTAAGAACTGCGTCTGTAGAACTTGAATTAGAGACAAGCACTTCAACGTGGTGAGTACGGTGTGAGTCTCAAAACCTGACTATGAGACAATTAAAAAAACTATATAAGTGCTTGTCCAAGCTTTCAGTTGAGAGTCCGTGTGTGAGATAATTAAGATACCAAAAATTTTCATTATGAGATTTATCATTGTGATGCTAGCTTGATATTGTGGTACTCTGAGAGAGTATTAAGGTGAGTCAGCCATCTACCCGGCAACACCATGTGGGACGCATTGTACAGTGAGATGTGCATAAATCCTCCAGAGTTTGTGGTTGGGAAATTTATTACGTGGGTCAGTGACGTCTGAATCTGGGATGACTATTGATTGATGTGGGAACGCAGAACAAGTAGATAACCAAACATTTTGTTTTTGAGATGTGTTTTATATTGCCAATGTGATTTATTTTGTATATTTAATCTGTATGATTGGCATGAGACAGTAGGGAATTAGTTTCAAATACGGTGGGTCAAGCATGATTTTTCTTAGTACAGCCCGATACTCAGTAAATTCATTATGTCGCTAATGAATGAGCTTATGAGAGTATGGGAGAGGATGAAGTAGCGAAAGATTCCTTACTAATCCAGAAAGTGCACAGTAGCAATAAACAGAAACATTACGAGACCATAGAATAGTAAAATGCTTATGTAACGTCATTCCCATTGGGTAGAGAATCCCTTGTTTAACTACTGTGTTTAAGTGTAATGCAAGAAATTACGCAACATTAACATGAAAGAATTCATTGTAATAAAAGAGGAGATATATGAAAGAAGTCGTGGTCTTGATTATTGAGTTGTGGGTAGCCATTTTGTTGAGGCATTATACCATAAGCTCCATATTTTGCTAATATGCCCTAGGTTAGATTAAAATGTATGCCACAGAAAGGAAATGTGGTCTTGCCAGGGTGGAGTGAGTCCATCAGAAACGTGCACAAGCTATTAGTCAGATGCGTTATCCATTCCGTTGCGTTAAGAGGTAAAGGCGAGAATAAATTATAGCTTAACTGATAGGTGCTAGGGCTCTAATTTCAAGCATAGTTGCAGTGGGTATGATAAATTACGAAAATATTTCTGATGTACAAATAATGAAAGCACTCGCTTGACACACCACTCATCTAGTAAGGCTGACTACAAGATGCTACAGATGAGGGTAACCTCCCATATGGATGGCCGTTTTGTTTCCTGTTCGTAGTGATGAACCCATATTTGATCATCTGTCATGACGTTAGACAATAATCTGTCACCATAAGCTTCGTAACGTGCAAGCAATTCCACACAGTTGCTCCATATTGTGTTCTGTTAAGCATCAACGAACCCAAGAGGCACACACCTCTGAGTACCCCTAGTGCTCGAAGTGACTGTTGACGCTACCTACAGAGACGCCCAGTTGAGCAGAGAGGTGTCCGTGATCCGTCGATCACCTCGAATGAGAGAGTCCCCCCGTTCCAACACTGCATGAGTCACAGCTGTATGCGTTCAGCCGGCACGCGGGGGATCGTGCAGGTGTGCGCAACATCGTTGTTATGATGATAGACGCCTTGCCCAACGACTCACCGTGCATTTTGTTCACTGTCATGTCTCAGTAGACCTTCTGCAAGCACTATAAACGTCTACGATGCTCTGGTTTTCCGAAAAAAGAAGCTCAAAGAAAAGTCTCTGCTTGGGACACACGTTCGCTACACGCGCCATTTTGAAGGATATAGCGTCGCCACCGATCGGAACTTCACGAAACTACAGGAATTGACGTGGGAGTATTCCTCAGCGTACCGCAACAAATTATGCATTTTTGTAAACGAAATTGGCAAACTGAACTTCCCTCGTTAACGTTTTTCTTTTTATTTTATATTGGCTGGTTTTGAAAAGGCTATGGATCGGCAGAGAGAGATTCCCTGCTGAAAACCTTGAAAAAATTATCAGTAGATACTAACACTCAGAAAATAATAAAACAAACTATTAAAAACAAATGGAATAGAACTAAATTTCTTGCAGCAACTTCAAGTCCCCTCCATATTGTGACAGGAGTCAAACAAGGAGATAGTTTGTCACTAATATTATTCAATTGCGTGCTGGGAAAAGGTATAAGGCCGGCCGGAGTGGTCGTGCGGTTCGAGGCGCTACAGTCTGGAACTGAGCGACCGCTACGGTCGCAGGTTCGAATCCTGCCTCGGGCATGGATGTGTGTGATATCCTTAGGTTAGTTAGGTTTAAGTAGTTCTAAGTTCTAGGGGACTGATGACCTCAGAAGTTAAGTCGCATATTGCTCAGAGCCATTTTTAAAAGGTATAAGAGAATGGAAAATGGAGAAAGAAAATCCCAAAGCTACTCAATAACTCCAGCTGGGTTGCTCGAAAGAAGCAATAAACTGTTTGCCCTTTGCAGATGATCTCTTAGCAGTGGATGGAAACTTAGGGAATGCAAAGAAAAGACAAGAACTTCCGAAGGAGAACTTCCGAAGGAGACAGCTGAGAAGGTAGGTCTATAAACATTGCTTGAAAAGATACAATTGTATAGACAACCCAGTGAAAGCAATTCACCAAGAATTTTAAAAACCAATTATGGTGAGCAAAGAAAACAGGTATCCTTGAATATTTTGGCGAAGATACAAGTAAAAGAAGAGAAAAATATAGGCAGTTAAAATTATAAGTGGGAAAATGAAAACAGAGACAATCAAAAATATATACAATAGAAAAGCTATTTTTATGGATGTCAAATTAAAGTGTGATAAAATACTATCATTTTCTAGTTTTGATGAATTATGGATCGGTCCACCTTTTCGCCAGTATACAAATTATTTTGAAAGAAAATAAACCCCATTGGCGGTAGAATACTTTTTATTAAAAGTCACGACTGGTTTCGCGCCACCGGAAGACTCATCCTTAAGTGATAAAAGATTCCTTTTTAACAGGTCACTGTCGAAAAGTAACTGTCTATGAGCCGCTCCTCATCATTCGCATCATGTTGTTAACAAATCGCGCGCTAAACGCGGTAGTTCTTATTTAAAATGAAGTGGGTTGCAGAACCGCATCACAAGCAGGGAGGTGGCTGGGCGGCAGCAGGAAAAATAACATACACAAACTATTGTTTTAATTTATCACGCGAACATGCTTCACAAAGATTGTGGCACCCTCATTGGTTTCTTTATTATTTGATTAATAGAACAACCCTCTGACAATTCCACAACTGTGATGAAACATGTTTGGGTGATGAATCAAAACAATAATTTGTGTATTTGCAAAAGGGCGGACTCATCCTTAATTTATTATTACTATAAAATATAATTGTCACACCAAAGTTCACTATTTGTCCGAAGAACTAATTTTATCTCCATGCAAAATCGCGTCAGAAGATTTATAAAAGATAAGAAAAAGGATCTTGTGAAAAACATTAGCTAGAGTCATGAACAAATACAGCAGTATGGTTTTTAAATACACACATGAAGAAAAGCTGTGGATATTATATCTCAGACACAGTCCCTTTGACTGTTCGGAGATGTCACTAAACCCCCCAGAGATGTAAACAACCATGCAGGACCAGCGCCTATTAGACGGAGGGGTTCGACCAGCCGATCAGTTCCAGTCGGCTCGTGTTGTGTGTAGTTCAACCATACCTAGACGGTCAATACTGCGGTTCGATCGCGTCCGCATTGTTACTTTTTGTCAGGAAGGGATCTCAACAAGGAAAGTGTCCAGGAGTCTTGGAGTGAACCAAAGCGATGTTGTTCGGACATGAAGGAGACACAGAGGGAGAGGAACTGTCGATGACATGCCTCGTTCAGGCCGCCCAAGTGCTACGACTGCAATGGGTGACCGCTACCTACTGATTATGGCTGGGAGGAACATGACAGAAACGCCACCATGTTGAATAATGCTTTTCGTTCAGCCACAGGACGTCGTGTTACGACTAAAACTGTGCGCAATTGGCTGCATAATGAGCAACTTCACTCCCGACGTCCATGGCGAGGTCCAGTTTTGCAAGCGCGACATCATGCACCACGGTACATATGGACCCAACAACACACCGAATGGACCGCTCAGGATTGGCATCACGTTCTCTTCACACGTACGCCACTGGTGGTCATAGAAGGTGCCGTAACGGCTGTAAGATAGGTGAATGCCAGCCTCCGACCGATAGTGAAACTATATCGGCAGCATATTGGCGAGGCTTTAGCCTTCAAGGACGACAATTGGCGCCCCCATCGTGCACATCTTCACAGAAGTTCTCATTCATTCTTTGTGGGACCAGCAGTCGTGGAAGAAAGGATAACGCGGAGGACTGCTGCAGCGAATGCGTTGTTCCGAAACCTCCTGACAGCTTAAAAATCTATGCTGGGTCGGCACTCGAACTCGGGGAATTCGATAGCCGAGAAGTAATCGAGGCAAAGTTACGGATTAGTGTTAGAGTCCAGCGCACAGTTTTATTTTGTCTTGAAGATCTAAGCGATTATTACTTTTATATTACGTCCGTGCTCGTCTCAGAATAGTCCGCCATCAAGGACAATACGCACCTGGTTACACACTCAACGCTCCCGTAGACAAACCACTTGTAGATTTGTCACAAGTGGAGATTTCAAAAGTGTCGTCCCACCCTCTAAGATCATAATGCAACAAAGGTGTCGGAATACAAAATATGTTCTGGGATGTCTGCGGACACCTCTCTGCTGCGGTGAGGGTAACAGTTCCATCCGTAAACTGCGAGTCAAATGCCGCGGCAACTTCAAACATACTCGAAAGTTCAACTACACGTGACAGTACGATGCTTGTGGACAAAACGTCTAAACTGCGCACAGATTCACCGTAAAATTCCTTCAGAATTTGTACCAAATGCCATTTCATGTTCGGGTATAGTGACATTTTGCAAACCATTTGACCAAGAGAGCAGATACTGGGGTGATGTTGATGGGGACGGAAGGCAATCGACCACAGACGAAAACATCCAGGCAGTCCAGGAACTGATTCGCAGCGACGCAGAGTTTCCAACTAGGAAAACGTTCACAAGCGGTTCTCGAATGGCTCTGTGACCAAGAAGGGAACCTCCCCCCCTCCCCACCTATTATTTATTTTATATTGACATATGGTTTGAGTTGTGCTTAGTACCTCTACTGGCTATAGGCATAGTATGGCAATGTAAGAAATTTTGAAGTTTTTTAAAAAAAATTATGAAATATTTTAGTGTTAAGGTATACGGAAGTACTATACTATTCCGATTTCTAGTCGTAATTACACCCTGTTAGAAGTTATATGCTGAGTATATTATTATTAAATTACATGTGAACGCATGGAGGAGGAGGAGGTTAGTGTTTAACGTCCCGTCGACAACGAGGTCATTAGAGACGGAGCGCAAGCTCGGGTTAGGGAAGGATGGGGAAGGAAATCGGCCGTGCCCTTTCAAAGGAACCATCCCGGCATTTGCCTGAAACGATTTAGGGAAATCACGGAAAACCTAAATCAGGATGGCTGGAGACGGGATTGAACCGTCGTCCTCCCGAATACGAGTCCAGTGTGCTAACCACTGCGCCACCTCGCTCGGTGAACGCATGGAGCACATGACCATACCGTCCCCTCTACCGAGGGCGCTTCGCCGCTAGTTGACTTGTTTAGCGTCAGTACACGCTCTGCTTCAAGACTGCTCGTGCCGCAGTCATATGTTATTCGACACTTTCTTCGAGTTGTCATGGCTGTACGCCTGGTTGGTTAGGAAGGAGTTGAAGTTTGTGGTATGTACTCATATGACCAAACCTCATTATCTGTAACGTTGAGACTTGTTGAGTATGCTGTTCACTTATGTTTTGTACTTTTTTGTAACAGATATCTGAAGATGGGTGTAGTCCCGAAACGCGTAATATGTTCTAAAAAAAGAGTCAATTGAACATCTCACGACTTCATTGCGACTGTACAGCACTGGTTGAGGATTATTAACAAGAGGTGGTGACGAGTTCCGAGCGGCCGCAACCACGAGCTGCGCAAGGAGGGCCTGCGCAGGGCGAAGATACCGGAGTACTTCACCGGGGTCAGCGTCGACATACCGTCGGTTGGTTGGCAACACTCGTGTCGGACGAACGCTCGTGGCCTGGCTTCCCTCTTCTACCTGGCTTTCATCGTCACCACTCAGTAACCGTTGCGACGCACCGTGGATCCATGGAATTGCTTGCTGATAAAGGGGAGTAACATTTTGTATTCCTCTCGGTCATTTGTTTCATTTTCTACGTGCCCTCCTTATTATTTCCTGGTTTGTTGGTTTGTACCCAACCCTCAGAGTTTTACTCGGTCGGCTCTTTGGTCGTAAATATACTCAATAGTATTGTACTGAGACACTAGTTGTCGTTTGAAAATTTGTCCGTCTATTATATTGCCTTTCATTTCTGGTTTGTACCCGATCTTTAATGTTCTAATTAATCAGCTCTTTGTCGTAAATACAGCCACAGCAGTTGTACTAAGGCACAGGTTGCCGTTAAACAAAAGAGGGACCTTATGGTTAAATTTAGCTGTTAACCGTTTCAGTTCTTGGATTGTAATTGCATTTCTCAGTCGTTACTTACAATCTGAACGAACTGTTGTTATAAGCTGGCTGTTTCTGTGTTTGAAAGACCGGGTCATTATTGGTGTATTTCAGTTGGATCTTGTGGTTCCACCTAGTGAGTTCTCTGGAAGCAAGTGTTCGCAAGTAGTGTTTTAAGACGATCCTACAGAGCGGTCTTAATGATTGACAATCTGTTTAACTATGAAAATATTAAGAGACAACTGCCACCAGGACTTTAGTGAAAATAAAACTGTCAGAAGGGACGGATTGGGATCCAGTCGCACCTTGGTTGCAGATTGAAATTAAGAGGTTGGTTGCTTTGAAGTAATCCTTATCATTGTCATATTGTTTGCCAATCTGTTTAACCTTTAAGCACAGGTGCATATCTTAAACCCGAACCTTTCGACATACAGCTGTCAAATTAAAATTTAAGTCATATGTTTTGAGTAATTGAATCACTCTTGTTATCAATGGTGCTTATATAGTTTTTATGTGTTGCAGAAGGGCATTTATTAAGACAGACTGTGTCCAGCACGGTAGTAAACACCGCTGTTTCACACAACCGGACCTGCAGCACGCCCGTCTTGTTATCATTGGCATATATTTTGCTGTTTTGCAGTACAGCACTTCAGGTTTCTATTGCGAAGATTAAAATATTATTCAAGTTAAAGTTTAAGGTCAAAAGAATTTTATAAATTTGTTCATTTTGTTAAAGAAAATTTTGTCGTTAAATGCTTCGATTATCTGTAAAACAAAGTTAATATATATTGTTAAATAAACAGGTTGTGTGAAAAGAGAGTTATATTGGTGGGTCCTCCCTTCCACGTTTTCCTTAATTCCAGTAAGTATTATAACGTATCTGTAAGTAACGTAAAAATTGGAAAGTTTACACATAGGGACTCGAACCCACGGCCCTCGGCTTACTGTTCGGTACTGTTACCGCTGCACCAACCGCAGCATGGAGACTACGTTAATCTAAATAGCTCATGCCTCTCCCGACCCGTGCCGAAGATGTTATTTTTTTCTAAACGCTTGTGCAACTGCAGCTCTCACCTTCGTGTTTCTCATTTCTGGCCAATGGCTGCACACAAAATACGTGTGGACGAAACCGATGTTGAAGAGTAGGTGTGGTCGCCTTGAGAGTGGTGAAAATCCGTGGGGAGGGATTGAATGTTACCCTGGTCGTCGGCTGGTGAGGCCTATGTGGTGCATTTGCCTGCGTACAATCTTGGTAGCAATGGGTCCGTGGCGCTCCACTTTCAGATTGCCGTCGATGTCATTCACAGCAGATCATGTGATGACCGTTCCTTAGACAACAGTGCTCGTCCTGCGCGGTGATTTACCGCGTGCGAACGTCGTGTCTCTACGAGAATAGAGACACTGTTAACCTTGGCAGCCACATTTCTCGTGTAATCCCACCTAATTATGTCCCATACGGCTTGCACCAGTTATCAACCCAAGTCCAAAGCCAGTTAGTTCGCGACGTGCCGCCCTGTTAATTATTCACCTGCCTGTACCACACTGGTCACATATGGTGTCTACATTCGCACCATAAGCTACATGTAGCAATAACTTCCGGGAGTCATACGCCGGGTAACGTTAGGTGTGACGGCCCTGGCGGTGACTTCTGGCCACGCACAAGGGGAACTTCATTCTTATAACATCTGGAGTTCAACAACCTAACACAAATCTCCTAAAGCAGTATGACACAAGTGTTAAAGAAACTCGCTAAAGTGATCTATGGAGGTCAGAAGATTTACGAGCGCTTTTAAGTGCAAAACATTTCCATCGCTCATAGAGAATCGCCGGGAGCTCAATGTATGGCGTAAAAATCCGGTAATTCTATATTTATTATCAAAGAGAAATGTTAATTAACGAATACTGAATAATCTTTTTTAAAATTAAAATAACATATTTATAGTTTTTATTACTAACCACTTGAAAATAAATTAACATTTTATACAGATATGTCGAACGCTTATTTTTACGAATCTAATTACGCACATAAATAACACCGTTCAGTCTGTGGACATAAAAGAAACATTTTATTTCCTATTTGACGTTTAGTACCAAATTTTAATTAATTGTCAATATATGCACTTTCATGCGATTAATAATTTTGAAATGTCTTATTAAAACATTATGATTCAACATTTGTTATTTGATGTTTTCATTTTATAGTATAGAAATTAAATAAAAGTGGACATAAGCTGTGAGAGAAAATCGAACCAGAGATTTCGCAGCCGAAAGACTATCACGCCACTTAGCTACCGACAAATCTATCAGTTGATGGAGACGTTTTTTGCTTAAGACCTGTAGTAATTTTTCTGATCTCCTAAGGAAATGTTCTCGAGTGTTTATGAGAAATGTGTCGTGCAGCTTTAGCGAAATGACATCTGGGCGCTGACTTTCGAATTCTGTAAGTAGATATTATGAAAATCTACCAGAAGTCTTCCTCCTTTCCATATTAGAAATTTTCAGTGGTCTATAATAAAAAGAAGATCACGAGAACTGAAACTTTAATAGTGACAACTATTTATTCACAACTTATACTAAATAGAGGCTTTTTTTCAAAGATTTTACTGTCGTTCAGAGTAGTCATCAGTACTGTTGATAAGCTGTTGACAGCGATTTGGAGGTCGTAGGTTACACTCAGCAGCGCCAGTTGTGTTGGTGGTTCGGGTGGAGTGACCTACCGCCCAACGAATGTCTGTAACGGCTTTGAATCGAATGCTCCTTTCATCTTAGGAATCAAGTTGAAGGCATAGGGCTTAAGTCCGAGAATCTGGTGAAGGGTACAGCAGAGTGACACTTTCTGCACTACACAACCGTCATTTTGCAGGACAAAACTCTGGCACGTATGGCACAAGCTGTGAATGATTTGTTCATTCGATGGGACTATACCCTTCCGTATGTGACGAGTTTAGTCATGCAAAATGACTGGTGGGTCGTGCAGAAAGTGTCACCACTTGTTTCTGTAAGGTGTTAGTTTTTTCAGCATACACTGCGAACAGTTTAGAGAAAGGAGCGGAGAAACGTTTTGCAGGACTTACCCATAATTGTGCAAAACTGTGCTCGGATGAATATGAGGCAGATTGTGACTGACACGTTCGATGGCGGGGGTGGGGATGTGGTGTACCACCTACCACACGGAACGGACTTGAGTCCTTGTGACTTCAACGTGATTGATAATTTGCACGAAGGACTTCATAGCATCCGCTGCAGAACTGTTACAGAGATTTGTCGGGCACTAGAACGCTCCACTTGAACCATCGTCGTAAATGACGAAACTAAAGGTATCAACCGACTTCAAAATCGCTGGCAACGTTTTAAATAAACTGAAGTGTCACAGAAACTGGTGTAGGCTTGCGTATCCAAATGCAGAGATACGTTAACAGGCAGAATACGGCGCTGCTGTCGGCAACGCCTATATAAGACAATAACTATCTGGCGCAGTCGTTAGATCGATTACTGCTGCTACAATGACAGGTTATCCAGATTTAAGTGAGTTTGAATGTGGTGTTATATAGTCAGCGCACGAGCGATGGGACATAGCATCTCCGAGGTAGCGATGACGTGGTGATTTTCCCGTACGACCATTTCACGAGTGAACCGTGAATAACAGGCATCGGGTAAAACATCAAATCTCCGGAAAAAGTTCCCGTGAACACCGACACTGGACTGTTGATGAGTGGAAACATGTTGCCTGGTCGGACGAGTCTCGTTTCAAATTGTTTCGAGCTGATCGACATGTAGGAGTAAGGAGACAATCTCATGAATCTATGGACCCTGCATGTCAGTAAAGGACTGTTCAAGCTGGTGGAGGCTCTGTCATGGTGTGGGGCGTGTGCAGTTGGGTGAAGGGGACCCCTGATACGTCTAGATACGACGCTGACAGGTGACATGTACGTAAGTATTCTTCTGACCACCTGGATCCGTTCATGTCCATTGTGCATTCCGACGGATTTGATCAATTCCAGCAGGACAATGCGACACCCTATACGTCCAGAATTGCTACAGAGTGGCTCTTCTGAGTTTAAAAACGTCTGCTGGCCACCAAGCTCACCAGACATGAACACTATAGAGCATATATGGGATGCCTCGCAATGTGCTGTTCAGAAGAGATCTCCAGATCTCCATCGCCTCTTACTCTTGTGGATTTATGGACGGCCCTGTAGGATTCATGGTGTCAGTTCCCCCTACCACTACTTCAGACATTAGTCGACTACTTGCCACATCCTGTTGCCGCACTTCTGCTTGCTCGCGGGGCCCGTACAGGATATTAGGCAGCTGTACCAGTTTCTTTGGCTCTTCAGTGTATAATGCTGGTGAGTATTAAGAGAAGCAGTGAAACTTGCACCTAGCCTTATAAGTTGTACAAAAATGATTTTAATTACTCATATTTTTATAGGAGATCTGTAGAATTTTGGCAGCTCACTTAATTTACCTAGCTTTTTAAAAAGATAAGATTGCGTGCTTCTTACATTTACGGTCATTTTATACACTTTCATGTTTCCACATGTTTTCTGTATGCACTAGATGCACGTAGTACAGGTTTCTTCCACTTAGTAGGTCCGATTTCAACTTTTCACTGTACATAACCTTCACTGTTGCATACTACATATGCGTTCGCTCACGAACTTTGGAGCTGACTGAGTAATCGTGGGAGCTCTAATGGATGAGAGCAGACTGCGAGTATTGGCTGTAAATATTAACAATAATTTACCCACTGCACTGAGACTGAACGTTAGACTGTACTGAATGAAGATATTTGTCGCGCACGTCTTAACAGTATTGCAAAATGGTATTATTTGATGTATATTTTGTAGCGAAAATATGTCAAGCATGAAATTGTATTACAGATGGCTTTTGTAGTGTTAATATGCTGCAAATGAAAATATGAAGTCTGGGAGCGAGAATTCATGTCCACCAGCTGGATCCTAAATACACATTCTCATACATAAAAAACGACGCACCACGAACGAATTACACGAATGGAACAGAAATCGGTAGGTATGATGTATACGTACAGACAAACCAAAAATTATAATTTCAGAAAAATTGTACTATTTATTCAAGAGAAATAGCTCAGCAAATTGAGCAAATTGCTAACGCGTTGCTGCACCTCTGGTTCTAATGAAAGCAGTTATTCGGTTTGCCATTGATTGACAGAGTTGTTGAATTTGATACTGAGGAACATCCTGTTAAATTGTGTCTAATTGGCGCATTAGGTCGTCAAAATTCTGATTTGGTTGGACGTTCGTGCCCGTCCTGCGGGCGGATGGTTCAAATGGCTCTGAGCACTATGGGACTTAACATCTATGGTCATCAGCCCCCTAGAACTTAGAACTACTTAAACCTAACTAACCTAAGGACATCACACAACACCCAGTCATCACGAGGCAGAGAAAATCCCTGACATCGCCGGGAATCGAACCCGGGAACCCGGGCGCGGGAAGCGAGAACGCTACCGCACGACCACGAGCTGTCTGCGGGCGGACTTTATCTTGCTGAAACGTAAACCCATGATGGCTTCCCATTAAGAGCAACAGAAAGGGGCGTAGAATAACATCGACGTACTGCTGTACTGTAAGGTTTCCGCAGCTGGCAACCAAAGGGGTGACACTATGAAATTAAATGACACGTCAAACCATCAGTCCTGGTTGTCCGGTAGTATAGCGGACGACAGCTAGGTTGGTATTACTGCTGTCTGGGGACTTTCCAAACACGTCTTCGACCTAGAGTCTCATTGACTGGAGTACAATGGTCTCCAGTGATGAGCCCTGATGAGCAGTATAGACGTGTGTGAAGACGCCTCATACAGTGGTGAGGAAGCTGCGCGACTGTCTGTCGCCATATGACCAAACAAGGAGGAGTGATGCTCATAGCAGGATCGCTTTAGTTGTTATCCGTGACACCCCTAGAGCATATGGACAGTGCGACTACTGTGCCCCTTTTTGTTGCCCTTCATGGAAAGCCGTCCTAGGTTTATATTTCAGCAAGATAATGCCCGTTCACACGTGGCGAGAGCCTTCTGCTGCTGATCTTCGGGCGTGCCAGTCACCATCTTGGCCAACAACGTCGCTGGGTCTCTCCCCAGTTGAGAATGCTTGGAACATTACGGCCTGGAACTCCAAGCAGCTCGGGATTTCGAGGATGAGGGCCAGAGGTGGATCAGTGTGTTATCCACTTGCTGAATTTGTGGAGCTCATTTCTCTTTAATAAATCATTCAAATTATTTGAAATCGTAATCATTTGTCTGTCTGTTCATCTAGCAACCTCCGTGCCATTCGGATTATTGGTTCATGGTACACCTTATTTTTGCCTTACAGTGTAAATACTTTTCAGGTGGAAATAACTTGTTACAACTCTCTCTCCGTGTTGAAGTAATTGTGAAGCTGTTACACTGCAAGTATAAGGAGAGGCCCCCTCGCGTTGCTCTGGTCCTGGTGGAGGTAAGCGTGGCGAGAGCGCGAGCTTTGGCTGGAGCGCGGCGCAGCAGCGCCCACTCACTGTATAGCCGGATGGTGCCGTCCGTCTCGCCGCGAGGGTTCTTGGCGACGCACTTGTACGTGCCGTAGTCGGCCTCGCGGATGTTCATGATGGAGAGCCGCATGTGCGTCTTGTAGGCGGGCGACCCGGCCGTGTTGGAGATGCTGTACTTGCCCGCCGAGTCGTGGATCATGTTGCCGTCCTCGCGAGTCCAGTAGTTGAGCGAGGTGGGGTGCGCCTCGGTGAAGCACTCCAGCGTCACGCTGTAGCCCAGGGGCGCTCCCACCAGCTGGTGCGGGATCCATAGCATCGGCGGGACTGCAACACACGACACACATATTAACAAATGGTTCAAATGGCTCTGAGCACTATAGGACTTAACTTCTGAGGTCATCAGTCCCCTAGAACTTAGAACTACTTAAATCTAACTAATCTAAGGACATCACACACATCCATGCCCGAGGCAGGATTCGAACCTGCGACCGTAGCGGTCGTGCGGTTCCAGACTGTAGCGCCTAGAACCGCTCGGCCACCACGGCCGGCGGAGGCATCAACAACTAGGCCTCATATCATGAGGAGGAAGAGGCCAACTTGCAAGATAATAGCCCGAAAACTCTCTAGGTCAAGAGTCGAGATCGCAATAATATTTATTTATGTACGAGTTTCCTTATGTTAAAAGCATCTTCAGTATTTTTGGCCCCCTATGACTGGTGCTGGCGGCTCCTCCGTCTCGCCACCCAGTGTGCGATCACGGTATCAGGAGAAAACCGAGGACCCGCCAGCACCAGCCATTCGGGACCAAAAGCTCTATAGATGATCATCTTGATGTTGAAGGTCTTTTGTCTGTGAAACTTGCTGGCAGATTAAAACTGTGTGCCGGACCGAGACTCGAACTCGGGACCTTTGCCTTTCGCGGGCAAGTGTTCTACCAACTGAGCTACCCGAGCACGACTCAAGTCCCGTCCTCACAGCTTTACTTCTGCCAGTACCTCGTCTCCTACCCTCCACACTTTGCCCGTGAAAGCCAAAGGTCCCGAGTTGGAACCTCGATCCGGACACAGTTTCAATAAGACCACTTGCCCGCGAATGGCATACGTCCCGAGTTCGAGTCTCGGTCCGGCACACAGTTTTAATCTGCCAGCAAGTTTCATATCAGCGCACACTTCGCTGCAGAGTGAAAATCTCATTCTTTTGTCTGTGTTTGCTTTAACAGTAACATATATTCTTTGAGTGGGGTCCGCCTTTAGCAAAACACAATTTTGTTTTTTGTCCCAGACATGTTTCATTGCTGCAACTGCAGTAAAACGTGTCTAGGACAAAAAGCAAAATTGAGTTTTGCTACAGGCGGACCCTACTCAAAGAACATACGTTATTCTGAAGATGGTTGTAACATAAGCCGAGACTAGTAAATAAATAAATATTATTTAGATTTCAACTGCTAATTTTAACCTAAATATAGTACCAGATCGCTGCACTGCACAGACAATGCTGTCCAAATTTATTTGTATCCTCAGCAGTGGGTCCCGCACGAAAATTTGGGTCCCAATTTTTATTGTACACAGTTTTGACCTTTGTAAAATAAAGCTTTTAAACTTGTGCGCACTCTCCTCTTCCCCTCCCCCCCCCACCCCCCCCCACACACACACAAAATGTAGCCGCTTATGACACAAACTACCGTGCACAGTAAGAGGTTTATGAAATACGGTTTGACAGTGGTAACATGCTTTGTTGACTGAGACAAGGTGTGCGGTTTTTAATGAGTAGCTGCAGCCAGCGATCTCATTCCTTTGAATACTTTTATTTTGCTATTCACAACTGCAGTGCAAATGAATGAAACTAATGAGTGTGTCATTAAGCAGGTAGCGTAGAACTTTATATTTATCGACATCGCTGCTGTACGTTATTTTCTTTGGATTTTAAAGCTAGCGCTGCTAAAGTGAAGGTACGTTTGCAGGAGATGCACTAGTTAGTTTCGCGTTCCATGGGTCATTTTTCACGATAAATCTAAGTGTTGTAGAACGAGACAATTTACATTCACATCACAAATTAATTAGGAAATGTGGCTGCATGTTGACATTTATAACTTAAAAAAATACGGATGTGAGTTAATTCTTGCGCATCAGCTTTTACACATTCGAGTAATAGAAATTCTTCTACGAAGTAAGACTGGTCAATGAGAAACATTCTCAGTTTGTTTTCAAATTTTAATTCTCTGTTTGTGAGATATTTTATAACACTGAGAAAGTGATCAACAGTTTTACTTTCTGTTTTGTGTACGCCTTTTTGTGTTAAATATAACCTTAATCTGTGTGATATTTCATAACACTGAGAAAGTGATCAACAGTTTTACTTTCTGTTTTGTGTATGCCTTTTTGTGTTAAAGATAACCTTAATTCGGAGTAATGAATGACGTTTTTCCTTTTAGTTGTGTCATTACGAGCATGTCTGTCATTGTTCCTTTTCAACTGTAATCGGCTGTTTACAACAAACTTCATGAGGGACTAAATATGCTGTGAAGCAGTAGTCAAAGTCCCCATCTCTTTGAACAGATATCCACAACATGATCGTGGGAGAGCACCATATGTTATTCTTACAGCACGTTTTTGAGCAATGAAGACTTCCCTTCTTCAAGGTGAGTTACCACAGGACATTATTCCATACGAGATTACTGAATGGAAGTATGTAACATATGTCAACTTACTGATTTGTCTCTTCCGAAGATTTCCCATCATTCTAACTGCAAATGCGGCTGAACTAAGTGTATCTGGGGATTCCAAAATGTAAATTTTCCAGTTTAAATTGTCATCACCATAGAAACGTAAGGAATTCGAGGTTCTAATCCTATTTATTACTTCCTCACGATTTGTTACACTTATCACTGATGTAGCACCTCTAGATGTGCAGCACTAAATACGTTGTGTCTTTTAAAACTGAGTGTGAGTCCATCCTCAGAAAAGCAGTCAATGGTACTTCGGAGAACATTTTCTTCTATTTCTGTATGTATGCTCAGACTGATTACAATACTAGTGTCATGTTCAAAAATAAGTAAGTCTGCTTATTGTGCATCGGTCGGAAGGTCATTTAAATATATGAGGAACAGTAGTGGACCTAACATTGAGCCCTGTAAAACCTCATTGTCAAGTAGATAAATTCTTCTGAAACTCAAACTGTGATTTGCTGTGGATATTATTGTTGCTTATGTGAGATACTACTCCACAATACATCACCTTCTCAAAAAGTTTGGAAAATGATACAAGCAGTGTAAGATGGTCGGTTGGTTTTTTGGGGGAAGAGACCAAACAGCGAGGTCATCGGTCTCATCGGATTAGGGAAGGACAGGGAAGGAGGTCGGCCGTGCCCTTTCAGAGGAACCATCCCAGCATTTGCCTTGAGCGATTTAGGGAAATCACGGAAAACCTAAACCAGGATGGCCAGAGGCGGGATTGAACCGTCGTCCTCCCGAATGCGAGTCCAGTGTCAAGCAGTGTAAGAGCTCGGTCGTCGTTGGCATCTCTCTTATCATCTATCTTAAACAGGGGTTTGACAACGGCATACTTCTGTCTCTCTGGAAAAACGCCTTGAATTATTTTTCAACGCCTTGAGTTTTTCTTCAACGAGATTGGCACGATTATATCGTAAATCAAAAATTGTTGACTTAATTTTATAATAAATCTGCACTGCCTGTGTTTATTCGTCGGGCATCAGGCAGCTGTAGTAAGGCACACAGAATTAGAAACAACTGGTACACGTGAAGTTTAACAGCTGTACTCTCAGATGGACATAATTGTTTACTATCAGAATTACGGCCCAAACTTTCTAACGGGATCGATTGCCGGAACTGATATCATGCAAGTGTACTTTCTTCTCCTTAAAATATAAGGTTTAGTCGATGTTTCCTTGTGAGATTGTAACAAAGCATTTGGATTCCTTCCAGCTATTATGTTTTTCTTCCCCCAAAATAATGTTTCTTTTTTGCAGATATCTTCGACATGACCATTTATATAGCATGCGCACATTACCAAAAATCTTAAATATATTAACATAAGGCTTAGCCAATCTAACCTTATTATCTGCAACATTATTTTGGTTAATTATAATCCATTGGCGTGACTAGTTTACGTAACAACTGTGATAATTACAAAATACCAGTTATTTTAGATGTCGTCATGCTGTATCCCATTACTGTCTTCCTGAGAAAGTATATTTTATATGTAAGTTAAGTATCACTAAAAGTAATGACGAAAACATTTAGTTTCAGGATAATTAACATCCTAAGTAAAAATATTATTACTGAAACAGAATTCTCCATCTAGGCGAACTAGCCAGCGTTTTTCAGTAGAAACTGTTATTTTTCCTCAAAGTACTAGTTAAAACGATTATCTCTCACTGTTCAGTTACTCAGAAAAGTATATCGTTAATTGTGAGTTTTGAAAATACCATAAGCAACAACAGTTTAACATAGCTATAATTACAGTAATCGTATAAAAGGAACTCATCAGAAGCCATTTTAAGTGAGTCTTCGGTGAGTTTGAAAGGGGCAACATCTGTGTCCGCCAAACGAAGAAATATGCAGAAGATATGTTAGCACAGATGACAAGTCGAAAAATATGCCAAGTTTCATCTAAATTTCGCAGCCAGAAAATCATTTTTTTAATTCTTAAACAATTAACTGGACAATGAATGTGTAATCATTATTATAGATTGTTCCAAACTCCAATAATACAAACTGTGGCAATAGCATTGGACTGTGAAGTTTATACTTACTGTGCACAGTGCGTTCGTTTCGATATGACTGTCTACTTGGAAGACCAGTGGTTTAAGAAATTTAATCAGTGACTGTGTTTGTCACACGTGAAGAACTTTTGTGTTATATTTGTGTTAGGTTACTACACTAGAACAATCATATTATAGGGCATCAATTGAGTGTAGTCTGTGGCTAACTGTTTATCTGTGCATATATTATGACGGATGTGACTCGATCTGGCCATAAATTGTCGGTTATTCAAGATAAATGTGCGATTAAAGTGTGTGAGCTGCAAATCTCTTGTAGACCACATCATTTAAAATAGCCTACTTCTATATAACAAACTTACAGCCAGATTCGACGAAGGTGCAACAACCGAAGGCCGATTATTACAGGTGAAATGGTTACATTACAGAATGTAATGAAACTGAGAAGCAGCGACTGAGATGTGGGGAAACTAAAATTCAGCGAGACTCATATCCAGAATTGCTGAACTATAGCGACACTGAGAGACAGCAAAATTTATTCTAACATAAAATGGCACTCAAAAGTTAATCGCCAATCTTATTAATACACGAGACATACGAGTACAAAAATGTGAATAATGAGATCTTTGCGCATAACACTGCCTGCCGATGAAAATGTTTTACCTACAGTGTACCTCAAAATTAAGCACACAGCGGACCACTGTTTCATTTCGAAATTCAAAAAATGTGTTCAACACCTGCCTCTACTTTATAGCGAGATAAATCGAAAAATCATTTCAAAATGCGTTAGCAGTTCCCACCAACTGGCGATCGTCATTAGACTGTCTGTAAATATCGAAGATGATGCTACATCAATCGTTACAGAACCCGCAAAATGTGACAAGTAACTATCTGTACTATATTATCAAAAGTTTCCGGATACCCCTACGTACTGAATTATTGACAGCGAGACGTCACAAAAGGCGGACGCGAAAGTATAAAACGATTTGGGGAAGGAATCACTCCTCAGTTACAAAGTGCTACCAACAGTCCAGCGGGGCACAATGACTGTGAAAAGAGAGTGAAAAATAAGCGAGTACGGTGTTCGAGCAGCTTCTCATTAGCTTCACATTTCTATAAGCGTTGCAAAGTGATGCTTGAGGTAGCACAAATATGGATGCCACTGGACAGTCTATGGCTGGAAACCAGTGACTTTGTGTGACAATTCACTCTGTATCCTGTGACAGTCTGATGGATACGTCTCGGTTAGGATAATGTTACCTGCCATCATTAAAGTACGGAGGAGTGGGTGTTACGGTATGGGGAGCGGAGGGGGGGGGGGGGGTTTCTAGTGGCTAGAGTACAGTCCCCTTAACGGCTTAATAAGACGCTACATCCGGAAGGATATCAACACATTTTCAGCATTGTGTACGGCATACATTAGACGAACAATACGCAGACGATGACGATCAGCATGACAATGCGCTCGGCCACAATGCGGAATCTGTGAGGCAACAGGTTGGGCACAATAACGTCCCTGAAGCGAACTGGCCTGCCCAGAGTCGCGACCTCAACCCTCTGGAACTCCTTCGCTCGAGATACCGGCGTCCTGCATTCAAATCTTCTCGCATTTCGGCTCATGATGAAGAATGAGCTGCCATGTCGAAACCAGTAACTGTGTATGGAATTTTTTTTATTATTGTCGTAAGAAAATGAAAGAAGATAGTTAGTCCGGTACTTACTCTCCGCCAATCAGACTAATATAATTTCGTGTCTGGTCTAGAGTCAAAACCGTCACTGCAGATTGTTATGTACCGTGAGTTCCAAGTGTACGAGAAGGCAGACTAGCAGCCATGTGTCTCCTTCATTGCTGTAAGTGGCACCATTGCGTCACCTTCTTTAGCAGACCTACTCACATCCACTTACATTTGATGAATAAAATTTTGGACAATTCTGTGTAGTGCTGACCAGGTGGGCGCTGTTAGAGAGGGAGAGAGGGAGAGAGTGGCCAATGGTGATAGCGTCGCTGATTGGCTAAGAGCTGAGGACGCTATGTTTTTACCAAACTGACGCTGACTTGGTACTAGTATAAGTATATACCGTGTGTGATTTTGTACCATTGGTTCTCTTCAACGCTTCGAACACCAATTCCATTGTACAATTATGTGCAGGCTGTAATAAGGTAATATTGAAAGACTTTTGCATGATCTCTACCGGTTCTATTTACCTTACAATCACTCTGTTGATCGGATTTATGACGATACTTTTAGAACTTCACAGCAATTTTAGAGGCAATATTTTTATTTAAAGTGATTTACTGAGCGTCACTGATAATATGAATTACAAAATTATCAAGGACAGTCAAGAGGAATGCCTGGTTGCTCCGCTGTTGGGTGCTAAAACCGAAGTTAAGATGCTCGTTTTCTCAAGAAATGAAGAAACTGTTAGAAAGCTCGTTTGGTTTCTTTGTGTGTCGAACAATCAATTTCTTTTTATGTGCTTATAAAGCCTACAAAACGAAATTAAAAAATTACAGAACAATCTATTTTACATCGCCTCCATGAAAGTAAAATCATATGAACACTACAGTAATACTATCGTGGCTTTGTAACACATGGGTAGAGTTTTAACTTTGTAATTCAGAGGTCGTGAGATCGAATCCTGGGCGATCCAGGTTTTTTTGAACGTTATTTTCTAGACTTTTAATGCTTCTAGAGTGACAATTCATGCTACACGGCGTGTTTTAACATGTATACGGAGCCCTAAGTCTGCTTACTTCCTACTGGCGACTCGCACTTGGCTCTGTAGTCTTGGCTGCTCACATTCCTGTAAATTATAATTATGGTGTGGATATTCAGTTACCTATTTTGAATTACTTTCTGCTGTTTCAGTAGAGTACCTAAGTATTGATATTTTCCGACTTTCTGAGGTATAGAGTTCCTAAAATTGTGTACAGAATGACATGTTACGCCAACATAAGAAAATGTTATAAGATCGACACACACTTAAAATACATTATGTGGGGACGGAAAGAGACAAGAGTTTACCAATTTCAGCGATGAATATCCGCACGGAAAGATCTGAAATAGCATCATGTACTCTGAGATACATTAAATGAAACATCTTTTTCTCATTAATCAGTTGTGAATGTTTATATAGCATCATAAAATGCAGCTTTTGAAATTCGGCAGACATACACACGATCTGCTCACATATTTATTAGGCCTATATAAATATAGACGAATGGCATTTGTTTTAATCATGTACCGAGTATTAAGCTAGAAGATCTGCTTCGGTCTCATGCATCAAACACCTGCCTTATTTTACTCGTGATGTGGCTAGCTTTCTGCTTGCGTCGCTACGTAATTGAACATCCCGCGCGCAGTCTGGTAAAAACATGGCGGCTCTCCCTATATAGGCTCTCTAGGCGCTGTAATTCCCAATCCTACGCTCCCCTGCGTTTCTTTGACGTGGCTGTGATCGCCAATGACTGTTTGGCCCTACCGCTACATATTTATGTTTTCATAGTTATTTGGTAACACCTGGAGATGAAGCATTAAGCTTCAAAACTAGTCGCGGAATAAATTTAAAAAACAGTAGCAACTGAAGCGGATTTTCAGTCCGTAAATCAGTGGTTAAGTAAGGCAATGTAGTAAAATTACGAGGATTCAGGGTTTAAATTCTCATCTGACCAACGACATTTTGGTTCTCCGTGTCTTAAGGCAAACGGCAGGACAGTTTTCTTGAAAGGAGAATGTTTATTTACATCTTCATTCTCCATCAATACAAGCTTATGCTTGGTTTCTCATGACGTTGTCCCTGGCTGGACGTTAATCCCTAATCTACAATTTCATTTCTGTACTTGGTGTACAATATGACTAATAGACAGACAGAATCACCTGCTCTAGCGTCCCTATCGGTCAGGACTCTGTCCTTTTATAGGTAAGATCGTATCGCTTCTCCAGTTGCACAGTCGATGATTGTTTCGTCTTGTTTTTGTGGTTTAAGAGGGTAGGAAGGAAGTTTCTCTGCCTCGAACAGAGGTGATATTGACACCAATGACTTTATTTTATCTGTTTACCTACGTCTTGGCTTTTAAATGTCATCATGTTGTGTGTTTCGTTGAAAGGTATAAACTGAAATATCAGTGCTCTCTAAACTTCTCTCACATGGGTTGTATGTCACCGAGAGAAATGCGATCAAATTTGGTGAACGTGTATCAGGAATCTGCTGCTTCATTTTGAACAGTGAAGAAATTGGTGTCGAAAGCCAAACGTGGCCTTACCTCCCTATCGAATAATACATACGAAAATTCCTAGAAACTTCAGAATACAGTGTTTCAGGCTGTAGGCCATAGTCATACAACAACAAATAAATATGGTTTCCATTTTACGTAGTGCTTTAAGTATGAAATTACTTCAGGTGGAGACTGTCTTTGTTAAATGCAGAAATAAATGCCTCAACTATATCCAGAGCTCATTTGTGTTTCTGCGAGTTCAAAAAATGGTTCAGATGGCGCTAAGCACTATGGAACTTAACATCTGAGGTCATCAGTCCCCTAGAACTTAGAACTACTTAAACCTAACTAACCTAAGGACATCACACACATCCATGCTCGAGGCAGGATTCTAACCTGCGACCGTAGCAGCAGCGCGGTTCCAGACTGAAGCGCCTAGAACCACTCGGTCACAGCGGCCGGCTGTGTTTCTGCGAGTAAGACAGACGTCCAAAACCTGACATCAGTAACGTACCAGCAGCGAAAGTAATGGGTAAAAAAAGGGAAAAAAAACGAAAAAAAATCGTTGGTCTCGATCTTTTGAAAATTTCCTCCTGCACCGAGAGGCTGTGAGCGTGGGTCGTGAGTCGTGAAGGCAGTTCACTAAGGGAGGGCATCATCGCGTATAGCAAGACTGCGGTTCGCCGCGCGGGATTAGCTGAGCGGTCGAGGGCGCTGCAGTCATGGACTACGCGGTTGGTCCCGGAGGAGGTTCGAGTCCTCCCTCGGGCATGGGTGTGTGTGTTTGTCCTTAGGATAATTTAGGTTAAGTAGTGTGTAAGCTTTGGGACTGATGACCTTAGCAGTTAAGTTCCATAAGATTTCACACACATTTGAACATTTGACTGCTGTTAGGGTCTCACTTTGGCATGCAATTTTAATCTGTGAGGAAGTTTCAAAAGCGAAGTTGTTTTCGTCTATCGGGAAGCTCATGGCTATTTATTTCCGTCATATATCAGGGATACTTCTCATTTTACTACGTTGCAAAGTGTGTAACAAAACACTATTGAATGCTTTGCATTTACAGAGACTACGCATACTGCAACGCCCATCTGGTAAAAATGTTATGATGTATTTTTTTACTAAATATTTTAATTACATGTTTTACACGACAGCCCTGTTTAGGCTCACTGTAATTATCAAGTGACCTGAGAAAATAACATTGGTAAGTTTATCCTTACGTAAATTGTGGAATTTTTATCTTCACATTTGCATTGGTACTTACGTCTAGTTGGAAATGGCGACCATAGTGCTTCTGTAGTAAATTATTTCTATCATGTCATGGTAAGTACTATATTTTTTGTAATTACGATATGTAAAAGTACATTTTTGACAAATGTTTTGACAGTTCAGTATTTTGACAGTTCTTTACTACGATGTTTAGAATTTCGTGTGGATGAACATGAACTCTATCTCGAAAACTTTGTTAACATAATATGACAATACGAAAAGCGACCATAGAAAAAAATCAAAGTAAAACAATAAAAATGAAATGCAACATCACCTCTAATAAGCTATATATACTTTGTTAACATCTACGATCATAGTACAGAACCGTTAAAATACTGAACTGTTAAAATGTGTGTCAAATCCGTATTTTTTCGTTTCATAACTACAAAAAATATTATTCTGTCAATACATATAGCATTACATTACTTGATGGCCTGAGGTTGAAATGTACATTAATAATGATGAAAACTATGAACTGAAATGCAATGAGAAAAAAATGAATGAGTTAATGAGGATGAAAGCAATGAAGATACAACGAGTTGAATAATATGGCTGCAAGCCCTACAGAAAAGCTGAACTTGCAACATAGTAAATATGTAGTGACAACTGAAGATACGTGACACATCATGAATCGAGCCTCGTGACGATGAAGGTCGGTGTCAGTGCTGGAGAGGTGCTCAGGTGTTCTATTTGTTAAGGCGATTGACCGGGATAAGCATGAAGTTCGGGTCCAAGCCCCGATTAAGCACGAATTTAAACTATGCAAGCGGAGAGAAGATAGTGAGAAGGGTCCGGGATAAGGAAAGAACATAAAGTGATATTTCATCAGGACAGTCCATCTGGTCACAAATCTATCTGACGTGAAATACCAATTGTAAAAAGCACTTCTGCTATACAGTAAATAACTGTTACACAGCTACACAATATTTCTTTATGCCAAGAATAACTCCGGAAGTATGATAGAAGCTGAAACGTTTGTGGGACAACAAAAAACCAACGTCATATTATGGCCCCCGTTGTCCCATACAACATTTGTCCCACAAACATTTCAGCTACGATCATACTTTCGGAGTTATTCTGGGTGGCAATAGTTAGTGACTCACCCTGTATATTTAGTCACAACTGGTTTCACGGCCGAGGTGCCTCTGTCAAGGGTTCAATCAGCCTTCTCTAGGAGTCAGGAAACACAGTACGAACTTAGGTCTTGGTACAAGGAGAATGAGCAACTGATAATGGGGCTTCAGCCTTAAAGCTAGTTGTGACTTAATAAATAAACAAATACAGTGTAGCTGTGGAAGATTTATTTCCTAAAATGCTATGAGTTAGAGCCCCCCCCCCCACCCTACACACAAAATTCTCTATTAAAAACCTGAGGTGATGGCACCCATTAACACATAATGCTATTTCCAAATGTAACTCAATTTGTTGCTAGGAGATATTTGGAATCCAATGATGACTTTGTGAAAGCTGTAGGTGGATATTTGGGAGACCTAGCAGCTGTAGGCTTTACACCTTAGTTTTGGTATGCAATGAAAGAGAATCTATTTTCATTGGATATATCACACTTCATAGCTTAACGATGGATATGTTACTCCACACGGTCCTGCGCACAAACAGTGTGATCTTCGGTTTGAGTCGCATTGTCATTCCCAGCGAGAATTCAGAATGAAGTGAGTGCGAGAGTCAGGTGTTAGTCAAGCTACTGAGAAGTTGTAAACATAGTTTTGTAAAGACCAAATTGAGAATTGCGCAGAGTTTCAGGAAATGTTGTCACTTCTGACGCCCCCTATCGCTGCCTCCTGGTACTTCCACGATCAGCGAAGGTGTAATGTCCTTTTTCTATGCCCAGCCGTTATTCTTCACCTCGTCGAGATACGTGAAAGCCAGGCGACACAATTCTATCTTTCACTGCCGTCAGTAAGTTTAAATTCAAATTATTACCATCAGCTAGCGGCGTTGTTTATCGGTTGCTGCCTAACATGCACATTAACAGTTAGTAGCCGGCCGCTTCGTGTTTCATAACGAATTGATATCTTTGATTTTGCGTAGCACACGTACACCGATTTAATTCCTTTAGAGGTCACAGGGTTAATTCAACGCAGTTTGTTTGATATAATTTACTATGAAGGATGTTCATACTTGGGACCGGGAAAAAATGTCCAAATCGAAAGTCAAAGAAATTTACTTTTAATTAACCCTGTTTAAGTGAGGTTAACTATTTCATGCAGTGGCGGATGAAAGTAAGAGTCGGGAATATTCAAAACAATTTGGACACTAAAATCTCGAACACAAAGGCTCCCAGTTGCCAAAGATTCACAAATGGAGGAGACTAACAGACGCGAAAGATGTTAAAAATACGTGCGTTGTGTTAATATAATAATTATTAAACAAAACGGACGTTCGTTAGAAACTCTTTGAATAAAGCGCCTTGATACTTTGCATATAATTCTATATTCCAATGGCTCTTCCTATTCTCTTATTTAATTTTTGTGCTTTAAAAAGAGAATTAGTGATTTATATGAAATGTTGAAATTGTTCATGGCCAGTTCGAATAAATTTTAGCTTTCTTTCTTTCTTTTTAAAAAAAGAGGAAACATATATGTAAAGACGGGTTACATGTTTCATTGCTTGCTTGTGCGTAATTCATAATGTGTTTAAAAAAATCCTAGTTTTAGCATTTATCTTTATTGCTTCGGGTTAGTTAGTTGGACCGTTGAATCGTGACGAAGCAAAATTATCTGTTCACATGACTTGCATTCAGAAGCTACAACTTTACCAATCCTTTACCTTTTCCGTAACCTAATTTCTTGGCAGAGTAATATTTTTTAAAATAAGAAGTGATTTTTGTAAAGACGATTGTAATTGTTAAGGCACCCGAATTTTATACTATAGGTTTTGTAGTCTCTTTTCAGTCAGTCAATAAATGCAGTACCTCCCACCGTCTTGTTACGAAAATTTTGTTCCGTAATTATGTGATGCTGCATTGCACTTCGCCGAACACAGTGGCTAAAAGTAAAGCATAATCTGCTCTGTATAGCTTCACCTATTTGCATTGTAGTTGCGCAAGGCTTCCTTTTCTTTAGTTGGTTTGCTCCTGCGCTACATTTTAAAGTCCACCACTTTAGAGCAGTACCGAGTTTTCATTGCCACAGGTAACCTCATTCCCACAGAACAACGTTACATTCGTACGTGCGTGCATGTGTATGTGTGTGTGTGTGTATGTGTGTGTGTGTGTGTGTGTGTGTGTGTGTCATTTAGTGTTTAGAACTTTAGACAGTTTGCATACGTAAATTTACACGGCGGTTTCAATGGAAGCATTTTGGACATCCATTCTTTCAAAATACAGTTTGTAATTTTATGAAGAATTTTTATTCTGTTAGCTTTGTGTATTGGAACTACAGGTCAAGCACTCTGTTGCCACCTATTGTAGCAATGTTCACTGCAGTACACAATACAGAATTTCACGGGACAGCTTATTTAGTATTGCTTTTTTAGGTTTTCTATTTCATTTGGAAAAAGCCATTTCAAATATCGTTGTACAATTTCAGATTCATTCGGCGAATTTTTTAACATACGGTGTTTACTTAATCAAAACCGTTACATTGTTCGGGATCACAGTTGAGACACACGAAGTTAGAATACGAAGCCAGTTTCAGTCCAGTTTAGCCTGAAAAACACCAACAAGTTGCACGGAGCAACGGTAGTCATAACTTTTTAATTACCGCCTCCAAAAACTAGTTACCTAGTTAAATTTAAGCTTATTTGGAGTTACATGTCTGCAGTCACGATACACAATGACGTCACCGCACAACAGTACCGTCACACGCCGCTAGAAAGCCAAACGAAAGTAGTGCAAAACTGTGATGCGGTGGAGTACCGTGTTGTAACTGGTTTCCTGCATTTGAAGAGGAACAGCGCTACAACAGTCGCTGCGTAGTTGCTGGAAACGACCGGAAAAAAATTTTTCCTAATAAAACACAGTTGCTAGGTGGCGTAGTGTGGTCAAACAACTTTGATGAGAAGAACGAAATGGCGGATCATCTCACTGCAAGAAGTACGGAATCGTAAGGGATGTAGAAGCTCCGGTGTTCGAAAACAAGCGTCTCAGAATTGAGGCGACAGTGGACAAGATGTAAGTCAGTAACGTATCAGTTTTGAACATCTTGCACGTCGTTTTGACTGTAACGAAAGTCGCCACTCGCCATGTTCCAAGAATGCTAACTACCTCTCACAGCCATGCACGGGATATCGTCACACACGTAGCTTCCGTGGGCTACCAAATTTTGCCTTGTCCCACTCATTCCCGAACATAGTGTCCAGTGACTTCTTCCTCTTTCTTGGGATGAAAAAATCATTGCGTGGCAGTGATTTCCAGAATGGTGACTATATGATTTTCATGTTGGAACGTTTCCGGAACTGCCAGAATGCAGATTTCTGTAACCAAGTTGACAATCAAATCATTCATGTTTTCGAGTATTACACTGTAAGACCAAAAAGAGTCATCACGAAGTAACTATAGGATGTAAATCGGTACATGTGCTGTACATGTACAGCCAAATGAATGATCACAATTTCAGAAAAACTGGATGATTCATTCATGAGTAAGGTGTACAGGAAGTGCGAAGACTGATTTGATGCAGCTTCCCATGCTACTCTATCCTGTGCAAGCCTATTCATCTACGAATAACTACTACAACCTACACTGTTGTGCATCTCCTTACTCTATTGATCCCTTGGCCTCCCTCTCTTAGTTTTACTCCTCACACTTCACTCTAACACTAGATTGGTGATCCTTTGTTGTCTCAGATATGTCCTATCAACTGATCCCTTCTTTTAGTCGAGTTGTGGTACAAACTTCTTATCTCCCCCATTCTGTTCAATACCTCATCATTATCTGTCTAACTAGTAACTAACACGAAACGTGTTCTCAAATAAGATTTAGAAACCTTTAATTGCACTTTTAAAGGGAGAGTAGACTTTAGTTAAACTATTAACAGTATCGTTACACTATTAAGAAAATTTTAACAGAATTTTCGATGTTTGTAACACGTAAAATTTCTGCCTACGTTGCTGGCTTTTACGAATGCCGAATATTCTATTTCATGGGAAGAATGGACATAAAAAACAAAATAAATTTAAACTATACACTATTTACTGTTAAATAACTATTCTTTGTGATAGAGATATACCTCTGTATCACACTCGGCGCCCATCTCGGATCTTGTGTTCGCTTCGCGAGTGTGTATAAACACCTTGATGTCCTCGAATTTGTCCTCATATGTTTCCTGTACATGTCGGGAGCAACGACATGGTGTATAGTCTTCCTGAAAATACTGGGTTATTCAAAAAGGTAGACCCATATAACGCAATTTTTATTTCTTGTAATGTAAAGTAGATATGAATATTTCTTCAATACTTATGTGAGCTACCCATCCATTCTTCAGCATTCTTCTGTATCACCACGTTCCAAAGCTTTTATTCTCTTCTCGTCTAACATGTTTATCGTCCATGTTTCTCTTCCATACACGTCTATACTCCATACAAATACTTTTAGAAAAGACTTAGTAACAGGTGAGTCTATGTTCGACATTAACAAATCTTTTCTTTCCATTATCAGTTTTCATTTTATATTCTCTCTACTTCGACCATCATAAGTTGTTTTGCTATCCTAATACCAAAACCATCTACTAATCTGCCTCGTTTCCTAATCTAATCACCTTATTTTATTCGACTACATTCCTTTATACCTGTTCTGCTTTTACCGATATTCATCTTATATCATCCTTTCAAGACACTGTATATTCTGTTCAACTGCTCTTCCAAGTCTTTTGCTATCTGTGGCAGAATTAAAATGTCATCGGCATGCTTCAAACTTTTTATTTCTTCTCTTTGAACTTCAGTCACTACTCAATGTTTTGTTTTGGTTTGTTTTACTGTCTGCTCAGTGTACGTATTGATTAACATCGGGGACAGGCTAGAAGCTCGTCTCACTCCATTCTCAACCAACGCTTCCCTTCATGCTCCTCTACTCTTACAACTGCCGTCTGGTTTCCGCAGAAGTTGTAAATAGCCTTTCGCTCGCGGTATTTTACTCCTGCTTCCATCAGAAGTTCAAAGAGAGTATTTCTGTCAACATTGTCAAAAGCTTCTGTAAGTCTGCTAACCAAAGGCTTGCCCCTCTTTAACCCATATTCTAAGATGAGTCGTAGGATCACAAACAGAGCAAGTCAATAACGCGCTGGTCCACCTCTTGCCCTTATGCAAGCAGTTATTCGGCTGCGTATTGATTGATAGAGCTGTATTCCCTCCTGATGGACATCATGTCAAATTTTATCCAACTGGCGCTTTAGATCGTCAAAATTCCGAGCTGGTGCGAGGGTCCTGCCCATAATGCTCCAAACTTTCTCACTTGGGGAGAGATCCGGCGACCTCGTTGGGCACGTCAGGGTTTTGGAAGCACGGACACAAGCATTAGAAACTCACGCCGTGAGCGGGTGAGTATTATCTTGCTGAAATGTAAGCTCAGGATGGCTTGCCATGAATGGCAACATACCGAGACGTAGAATGTCGTCAACATATCGCAGTGCTGTAATGGTGCCACGGATGGCAACCAAAGCGGTTCTTGCTACGAAAATAAATGAGACCCTACCCGATTACTTGTGATTGTCGGGCCATATGGCAGGCAACATTCAGGTTGGCGTGCCATCACTGCTCAGGGCGTCTCCGGACACGTCTTCGGCCTGGAATCTCATTGACTAGGGTATAATTGGCTTCAGTGATGAGTTCCGCATCAATTGGAACCCCAATGAGCAGCGAATTCGTTTGTGGAGACGTTGCCGACAGCGATGGGATACCAAACTGAATGTCGCCCGTTACACGACCCCAGAGCTAGGACTGATGGTCTGGGGTGTCACTTCTTCTCACAGCAGAAGCCCTTTGGTTCTCATCCACAATACCCTTACAGCGCAGCCGTAAGTCGATGATTTTCTACGCTCCGTTTTGTTGCCATTCATAGTAATCCACCCTCGTCTTACATTTCAGGAAGGTATAGCCCGCCCACACACACGGTGAGAGTTTCTGCTGCTTGTTTTCTGGCTTGCCTGACACTACCTTGGCCAGAAAAGTCGCCGGATCTCTCCCGAATTGAGAAATTTTGGAGCATCATCGATAGGGCTCTCCAGCCAGCTCGGTATTTTGACGATCTATCGCACCAATTTGCCAGAATTTGTGACGGTATCTCTGAGGAGGACATTCAACAACTCTATCAATCAATGACAAGCCGAATAACTGTTTGCATAAGGGCCGAATGTGGACCAACGCGTTATTGACTTCCTCAATTTGTGAAGCTCTTTCTGTTGAGTAAATCACCCAGTTTGTCTGAAACTATAGTCATCGGTATCTCTATACACGCACACAGCATCTAGCAATTTTGGTTGCATTCGGATACTTCCTTCGTGGTGCATCGTTTATTTTTGTCTTAGAGGGTATGTCGCATTGAAGGGTGAAAATGGAGAGCTGAACTACCATCAACACTACTTTTCGCGCTCACATCTTGATCTTATCGGTGTGATCATTAAAACTTCATTACTATATAAAATATTTCTATATGTAGAGAGATTTATTGCTGAAAGAAATTTCGATCCAATAAAGAAGCTACGGCAGCCATAGGTGTGTATTTGGCAAAGCTTACGGCCTAAACAGAATCAGCTAGATGTACATATTTGCTCGGAAGAAAGAAATTAGATTCATATTCGTACCGTATCCGCTAGTTAACCAGCTCGTACGCCCATACGTTGAAAAGCAACGCTTGCTGGTCAGGGAGGGGCACCGAAATAGGATGGAATCCGCCCAGCGGGTTATCGGCAAGGGTTGGTGACCGGTGCGACTGGATGTGGTTTTTAGGTGGTTTCCCCACATCCCACAAGGCGAACACCGGCTTAGTACCCACGGCCGCCTCAGTTTCGCGACTGGCGAACTATTAGAAAACTTCCGGTCACTTTCACATGAAGAACACTACACGCACACAGAGTGCACACATTACGTCCAGGGAGGGGGAATGGAAGGGATGGGGAACTGCTTTGGCGAAAGAAAGGTCGTCCGGCCACCCCTTAACCATCCCTTAAACTACACGGAAGAGCCAAAGAAACTGGTACACTTGACTAATATCGTGAAGGGCCCAGCGAACCCGCAGAAATGCTCCACACGGAGTAGCATCGACTAGACTAATGTCCCAAGCAGAGGTGAAGGGAATTGATACTATGAATCCTGCAGGTCTGTCCCTAAATCAATATGAGTATGAGGGGTTGGAGATCTATTCTGAACAGCACATTGCAAGGCATCCCAGATATGCTCAATAATGTTCATGTGTGCAGAGTTTGGTGGCCAGCGGAAGTGTTTAACCTCAGAACAGTGTTCCTGGAGCCAACATGTAGCAATTCTGCACGTGTAGAGTGTTGCATTGTCCTGCTGGAATTGTCCAAGTCCGTCGGAATGCACAATGGACATGCATGGATGCAGCTGATCAGACAGTATGCTTACGTACGAATCACCTGTCAAACTCATACAGGCGTATACGGAGTCCAATATCACCCAACTGCACACGAACTACACCATGACAGAGCCTCCACCAGCTTGAAGAGTCCCCTGCTGACATGCAGGGTCCATGGATTCATGAGATTGTCTCGATACCCGTACGTGTCGATCCGCTCGATACAATTTGAAACGAGACTCGTCCAACTAGGCAACATGTTTCCACTCATCAACAGTCCAGTGTCGGTGTTGACGGGCCCAGACGAGGCGTAAAGCTTGGTGTCGTGCAGTGATCAAGGTTACACGTGTGGCCTTCTACTCCAAAAGCCCATATGGATGATGTTTGGTTGAATGGTTCGCACGCTGACACTTGTTGATGGCCCAGCATTAAAATCTGCAGCAATCTGCAGGAGAGTTGAATTTTTGTCACCGTGAACGATTCTCTTCAGTCATCGTTGGTCCCGTTCTTGTAGGATCTTTTTCCGATCGCAGCGAACTCGAAGATTTGATGGTTTACCGGTTTCGTGATATTCACGATACGCTCATGAAATGATCGTACGGGAAAATCCCCACTTTATCGCTACCTCGGAGATGCTGCGTCCCATCGCTCGGACGCCGACTGAAACACCTCGTTCAATTTCACTTAAACCTTGATAACCTGCCATTGTAGCAGCAGTAACCGATCTAACAACTGCACCAATCACTTATTGTGTGCTATAGGCGTTGCCGATCGCAGCGCGGTGTTATGTCTGTTTACATATCTCTGTATTTGAAAACGCATGCTTATACCAGATTCTTTGGCGCTTCAGTGTAACTATGCCAAGTCCTTTAATGACCATGCCGCCGTTGCGCCGAAGCGTGACAAAGACACACGAAAAAGAACATGATGGGATCCGCAAGTTCCTCATCCAAATCTCGAAGTCTTTTATCCGCATACAATTGTATCAAAATTTTGTAAACCATTTAACTCATTCGTTACTCTGAGCTCTTATGTTAGGACTACCCGTGTCGAAAATGTTCGTCTTCTGAAGCCGTACCTCGGAACTGACATTGAGTTGTACTTCTGCTGAAGCATACCAAAAAACAAACAAAACGAATTTGGAAATTTTCAGCGGAACATTGTCGCACAGTTTATAAGTGTGCGAAGCCATGGGATACAGAACGCGGTCACCTCTGACTGACATAGCCGTTAATTTGCACTTCAGACGATAAAAACTGCACAGTGTCTAAAATTGCACTATCGATATATTTAGTTAACGTCACAGATTTTAAAGCGAACATAATTTCCGAGCCGGCCGTTGTGGCCGAGCGGTTCTAGGCGCGTTTCAGTCTGGAACCGCTTGACTGCTACGGCCGCAGGTTCTAATCCTGCCTGTGATGTCCTTAGGTTTGTTAGGTTTAGGTAGTTCTAAGTTCTAGGGGACTGACGACTTCAGCTGTTAAGTCCCATAGTGCTCAGAGCCATTTGAACCATAATTTCCGACTTATGTGATGCAGAAACTTCAACCGAAACATGAATGTAAGATTCCAATGCATAGACCAACATAGAAAAATCTTCAGGGAGTTTCGTGGCAGCTTTCAGTAATTGTATAAGCAAGCTCTCTTACAGCAAAGTAAATAGATATTCAGATGTACAGTAGAAGCTGGTACGACGGAAAGAGAAAGTGCTTGTAATTATGCGTGAAAAGGGGAAGAAGGACATGTCGCCCTCTTTAGTCCATACAGACGTCAACAAAGCTGTTACCCTCTCCAGGACAGTGAGCATCGAAGCCAGTATCGAATGCTTGAAAAATAACTTTACGAAATTCGAAATAGTGACGATGTTCTTTAAACTTTATCCACGAACTAATTATTCTTGCAAATTTACTTGGATTTAAAGCTACTTCTACATCGCAAACTCCATGGAATCCATGGCACATTGTACCACTCTTAGTCATTCCATTTGCTGTTCCACTCGTAAGTTGAGAGAAAGAAAAACGACAGTTTAAATTCTTCCGTACCGTTCCTGGTTTCTCTTACCTTCTCCGGTTCAAATGGTTAAAATGGCTCTGAGCACTACGCGACTTAACTTCTGAGGTAATCAGTCACCTAGAACTTAGAACTAATTAAACCTAACTAACCTAAGGACATCACACACATCCATGCCTGAGGCAGGATTTGAACCTGCGACCGTAGCGGTCGCTCGGTTCCAGACTGTAGCGCCTAGAACCTCACGGCCACTCCGGCCGGCCCTTCTCCGGTCCTTAGGCGAGATGTACGTTGAAGACAGTGGAATCGTTTAGCAATCAGTTGCATGTGCCAGTTATCCAAACTTCATCAATAGACCTCTTTGAAAACAACGTCTTTATCCCACCATGGATTCCTGTTTGAGTTCAGTTAGCATTACCGTAATAGTCACATGCTGACCGAACCTACTGGTAACCGAAACAGCAAGCTTCCGAAATGCTTCGATGTCTTCATTTAGTCCGACTGGTTGCTGTCCCTAGCACCTGAGCAGTACTCAAGAATGGGCCGCACTAGAGTCTTTTCTGTCCGGAACCGCGCAACTGCTACTGTCGCAGGTTCGAATCCTGCCTCGGGCTTGGATGTGTGTGATGTCCTTAGGTTGGTTAGGTTTAAGTAGTTCTAAGTTCCAGGGGACTGATGACCTCAGATGCTAAGTCCCATAACGCTCAGAGCCATTTGAACCATTTGAACTAGAGTCTTCTGTACTAGCCTCTTTTATAGATGAGCTATACTCTCTTAAAATTCACCCAGTAAAGCGAACTCGGCCAGTCGCTTTCGCTACATCCGACCTTACTTGGTCGTTTTATTCCATATCACTTTGCGGAGTTACGCCTAGATATTTAACCGGCGCCACTGCGTCAAGCAGCACACCACTAACAATAGTCGATTTTCCTATTCATCAACATTAAATTGCATTATTTCACATTTAGGGCAAGTTGCCATTCGTCTCACCAAAGGGAAATACTGTCCAAGTCGTCTTGTATCTTCCTATAGTCACTCAAAGACAACACTATACAGTACGCTACAGTCACATCAGCAAACAGTGGTAAATTGCTGCCCACCCCATATATCAAATCGCGTAGGTGCACAGGGCACCTCAGGAGGAGCGGTCAGTATTCCGGGATATGACAGGAACGATCATTCGATGCAAAAAAGTCTAGTAGACATGCGCTCTAAGAGGGATACCCAGAGAACTGTGAGCACTTCTTCATCTTCGATAATGTGAAACGAATCTGTTCTACTGCAGGTTCCTTTTTTCAAGATTTTGGGAAAAGGTTGTATCGGTCAAGACGAGAAAAAATTGTCTAATAAGCACGAGCTGTCGAATGCATACACTAAGAGCTTTGAGCACTTATTCAGTTGAATGGACTCGCATTCGGGAGAGCGACAGTTCAGACTCAAGTTGACCATCCAGATTCAGGCTTTTCCGTGATTTTCCTAAATCGCCCAAGGCAAATGCCACGATGGTTTCTTCTAAATAGCACAGCAAATTTCCTTCCAATCCCTGACACGATCAAAGCCTGTGCTCCCTCTCTAATGACCTCGATGTCGACGGGCCGTTAAACCCAATCTTCCTTCCTTCTTTCAGTAGAAGAGGTGAGTTTCACAGTAGCGTAAATTAATAAGTGGTCATATCTCTTAAGATATGAATATAAGATCCCATGTTTACTAGACTTTGTTCCTTCAAATGATCACGCCTCTCATATTTCTAAGTGGACACCATGTGCAGATATCAAGACTGGTTCTATTATACTTCTCTTGGGCGACCCTTACGATACTTTTGTCTCTGATGAACACTTGTCGTCCAGGGCAACGTACTGGTCTTAGAGTCACTCACAAATCTGCAGAGTATTCGGTATACTAATACGTTCGTTAACAATCTGCAATATGGCGCTGTTGCATATACGCATTCGCTCAAACCTGTAGCTATAGACATACCTGTGGATGACATGCAGTGACAAAAACCGACACTATTTCGGAAAATAAATACACTGTTGACGCAAGATCTAGAAACATTCGCTGTTTGCCGGAGAAACTTTGACGATGCTCTCTTAGTGCCGCTCACTTGGCGCCATTGCCACTGTCGGCCGTGATGCGGCGGCGGTTGCCCGGTGTCTATTACTGCGCTCTGAGGCATTAGCGGGCGGATCGCGCGCGACAATCGATCGCTTGTTTGTCGGCTGCTGTGTGTCACCTGTTGAGCCGGCGGCGGCGGCGGCAGCAGCTGCGTCGGCGGTGGCAGCGGCGCTCGCTTGTTTATCGACCCCGGCGCTACTTGTTAACACGGCCGGCGCATAATGCGAGCCGCCCGCAAGCCGTGTTCCGTGTTCTGCGCGGCTCACCTCGCCTCGCAGACGGGACGCTGCGGCGGGCCACGCCGGGACGGCAGGCGACAAGCTGCCGGCGTCTGTGTCGCGTTGCTGCAGCCACCGCCGCCGCCGCCACTGCCGCTGCTGCTGCACCCGCGTTTCCTAAATGCAGCCTCGGGAACCTGTTGCCTTGAACAACTAGCTTCCCAGCTTCTGCGTTTTCCCTCCGACTTTGCGATTTTCAAGGCACTGAATATAAGCCCATTGGACAAGTACTGAGACCTCTGACGGTTAAAGCCCACGTCCGGCCATTCTTGTTTAGGTCTTCCGTGATTTCCCTAAGTCGCTTTAGGAAAATACTTCCTTTGAAAGGGCACAGCCGACTTCCTTCTCCATCCTTCCCTAATCCGATGGGACTGATGACCTCTCTGTTTGGTACCTCAGTAAGTAGGCTGTTTAGGATTTTATGTTGGTAACGCCACGTAGCAGTGTGTACGAAAATCACTGAATGAGCTGTGTGCAATCTGTGACTGCTTGGCATTGTTGGAATATTCGCTAATGTAGTGTTGGGCAGCTGGATGTGAACAGCGCGTAGCGTTGGGCAGTTGGAGGTGAGCCGCCAGGAGTGGTGGATGTGGGAAGAGAGACAGCAGTGGTAGATATGGGGGGAGAGGCGGCATAATTTTGAGAGCGGACGATCTGCACGTGTGTCCGTCAGAAAAAGGAAATTTGTAAGACTGGATGTCATGAACTGATATATACAAGGTGTCACAGCTATCTTGTCCACCCAAAATATCTCTGGAACAATAACAGCTATTGGAAAACGACTTTCACCGGTATCAATGTAGGGTTGGGGCCCATGAATGTACATATTTGGAAACATTCTAAAACGAAAGCATTTGTGTTTTTTAACACAAACTTATGTTTATTTAAACGTACCTCCTATATTTTTTCTTCAGCAATCTACAGCATGACAAAGCCCATACACAATGGCGTTGATTGCGTCGCAATATTCCCATTACATCCCGAGATATTAAGAAGCGAAGTTGACGCTTGAAACAGCCGACATGCGCTACTAGCGCACGTCCTGAGGCTCAGGCGTGAACCCCATGCTGCCCGTAATCGCGATGTGATTGACATGCGTAATCACACTTCCATACCTATCAAGAGGTCAGAAACGAATAATACGGTCTCCGGCCATCCTGCATTAACGTCGTACATTCCAGCAGGTATTTATCCCATAGGCTAGGGGTGATGCGGTTCTGTAACATATCCGTGTACCGCAACGTTAGTCACAAAGTTAACTTCGCTTATAGTTAATCCGTTACTAAAAAGGTAATGCCGTTCAACGTTAAAACTTGACTATACTGTAGATCTAGCGCAAGTGACAGTTAATCATTCACTCGTAATAGTAAAATTCATGTTGATGGTTTTAGTGAAACGAGCAAGTGGACTAAAAGTTTTACCGTTGTTTAGGTAAAAATGTTTTGATTTGGGAAGTTCAGGTAGGACATAGAAGATGAATGTAAACATGTTTAACCAATTAGTTTTATTATCACATAATTATCAATGATATGTTTATCTAATGCGTTAAATGACAAATTGTTGCAAACAAATGCTTCTTAACATCACTGGGTAAAATGGCCCTTTGTAGAAACTTCCACTGTGATACCAGCACTACATACTAAACATAGCGTTCACATCTCATGCTCAAAGTGATGGCCATTGGCATAGGGTCACTCTGCGGATGAAGGATGCCCTACTTCTTGCTACTGTTCGCTCTTTGATGGCTGCACAAGCATCAATAATGCGTTGCTTCATGTCCTTTGGTTTTGTTGGTTCGTGTTGGTAAATAGCATCCTTCACCTTTCCCCAAAGAAAATAATCCAGCGGTGTAAGGTCCGGAGACCGGGCAGGCCACCTAACTGGGCCACCTCGTCCAATCCACCTACCAGGGAACATACGGTTCAGAAGTCGTCGTGCTCGTAAGGCGTTATGTGCAGAGCATCCGTCATGCTGATACCACATGACCATTCTCCGGTTCAGAGGTACGGTGTCCAAGAGAACAGGAAGATTGTGTCGTTTAAATCTGGAGTATTGTCTGCCATTTTGGATGCCATTTATAAAGATAGGTCCGATAATGGTATCCCCAATAATCCCACACCAAACATTAACTTTACACGGACGTTGATGCTCTACCTGACGGAGCCACTTTTGATTGTCTGCGGACCAATAATGCATATTCCTAATATTGATAATTCCTTTGTTGGAGAATGATGCCTCGTCGGTAAAGAGAACATCTGCGAAAAAATTTGGATTCGTCAGAAGTTTTTGCTTAGCCCACCGACAAAATGTTACCCTATTGTGGAAGTCATTTCCATGAAGATCCTGGTGTAAATGAACATGGTAAGGATGAAATTTATGACGTTTAAGAATACGCTGGGCACTTGAACATACATAGCACTCGCCCGTTGGGCATTTTGATCACAACAGCCATACATCAACACGATATCGACCTTTTCCGCAATTGGTAAACGGTCCATTTTAACACGGGTAATGTATCACGAAGCAAATACCGTCCGCACTGGTGGAATTTTACGTGTTACCACATACTTATGACTATTACAGCGTCATCTATCACAAAGCGAAAAAAGAGGTCTAACTAAAAGATTCATATTTCTTTACGTACTACACGAATATATAATAAATTTCTATTTAAAAAAAAGCGGTTGATATCTACCTGTCCAACCATAGCGCCATCTGGATTGCCCCTTCAAGCTAGACGTGTTTAGTTCTTTGTAGTTTTTTCGTTTGATGCTTATTTCGTGAGATATTTGGCCCGGTCACTATCAATGGACCACCCTGTTATTTGAGCTAGTAGGTAACGTCGGAAGCTCCACCAGGAATTTCACAGGAAAAGCTGTTGTGTATGTAAAGCCTTCAGAAGGAAAATGCACCTTGGGCGTGTTCTAATGGAGTGTTATAGGACCATTGTTTTCACAGTATACAGGGTGTCCCAGCTATCTTGTCCACCAAAAAGTGCCGTCACTAGATTACTGTAATGCACGACTACACTGGCAAGCGGTGTACTGCACGCCAAAGCAACAACAAATGAGATGCTCGGCGGATGGTGGAGTACAGGAGTTTGCATGGGTTGCAAATCATAAACAACGCGAAGTGGTAACTGTGGCAGTAGTGGGAACAACGTTGGGCATTTGACTAGGTAGAGCCAGGCGCTGCGCGACAGGCACAATGGGTCATATAACGCATTAGATAAACCTTATTTTGGGTGTGCAGGATGAATAAGACAACCTGACGGGTGTACACCGATCGGTACTGGTTCATACTGTGTACGTAGATACGTAAAACGTGCAGGAGGGAAACCATTATGTGCTTATGAGAGTTGATGGCAGCTGACCGTATTATTCGTTTCGGACCTCGTGGTAAGTATGGAGGTGTGATTACACATGTCAATCACTTCGCGATTACAGGCAGCATGGGGTTCACGCCTGAGCCTCAGGACGTGCGCTAGCAGCGCATGTCGGCTGTTTCAAGCGTCGACTTTGCGTCTCAATATCTCGGAATGTAATGGGAATATTGCGATGCAATCAACGCCATTGTGTACGTGCTTTGTCATGCTATGGATTGCTGAAGAAAAATATAGGAGGTCCATTTAAAAAAAAACAACATAAGTTTGTGTTAAAAACACATATGATTTCGTTTTAGAATGTTTCCAAATATGTACATTCATGGGCCCCAGCCCTACATTGATACCGGTGAAAGTCGTTTTCCAATAGCTGTTATTGTTCCTGAGATATTTTGGGTGGACAAGATAGCTGGGACACCCTGTATATTATGACTTTTGAACACTATTAAGGCAAATATATTCTTTGTTCTCTACCAAAATCTTTCATTTGCTATCTATGCCTATCAGTAGTTAGTGCCTTCCTTAGCTAGAATCCTTTTTGTAGCTGGCAGTATTGGCGCTCGCTGTATTGCAGTAATTAGAGTTACAAAGATTTTTGTGAGGTAAGTGATTCATGAAAGGTATAGATGATTGTTAGTCAGGGCCATTCATTTGTGGGGATTATTGAAAGTCAGATTGCGTTGCGCTAAAAATATTGTTGTCAGTTTAGTGTTGATCAGAATAAGTAAAGAGAGAAATGTCTGAGTACGTTCAGTTTTGCTCAGCTGTATGAAAGTCAAATAGCGTAGAGTTTTTCAAGCACTGTCATTTATAATTTTTTTTCGGAGGGGATGTTTCATCTTCTCTAAAAACCAACCAGGCATCCAACCACTTATTTTAACTAACTTGGCTTCTCGATAAGTATCGCAATGCGCTACATTAGCAACTGCCGTCCGCAAGCGATATCTGAGGAGTGTCAAAAGGGTTGCCTATCCCGCCGGTAACTGGTAATCGGTGAATGCATGTCCTGCACAGGGACATGTCGTAAGTGCCCAACTGGGTGCGCAACCATACCCCCTATGCACATACCACATGAGGGCGCGAGAAAGGGGGGATGAGAATACATAAAGACCCTTTTCTGCTTCAGGTCGCAATAAAATTTCTTTGAATAGTTTTGAACAGTCCCTAATGGTTTCACACTGTATATTAGAAAATAAATTGCTGTCGCGCTGCACTCCAAATGGATAAGATCACATTCAGCGGTCGTGCAGCCCCACAATGTGCTCAGAGACGGGCTCTATCGTCCAGGTATGTCAGAACTGTTATTAAAGGTTGTCGAGGACTAAGTGTTCCATATTACAATGCGAAGTGTTGTTTTCGGGCTCGAAATGAGTGCCCGAAGGTTTCATTTACACCCTTTATGACATGTGTTGAAGCCTCTTTGTTTTGTTTCCGAGCAACTGCATGCGGTGTCGTGGATGTGACCTCTGTCGTAGATGAGTCAGATAAAGTGGCGAGATGTAAATATGGGGAGGCGGGACGACCTTACCATGGGGTGACATGTCCACAACGGTGTTCAGTAGAATTTTGTGAAATATAGTGCCATTGTTACATCATTAACCGACCTTGCACCTCACATGAATGTCTGACTTCTGGCCTTCTTTTCGTTGTTTGAAGCGTTGCCGAGTCCGAGGCTGACGTCACAGGTATACATGCTTTTGCACCACTACACAGGAAGACAGTAGGAAACTTTAGCCAAATTTTGAACTTTCATGTTCCAGTGGGAGAAAATGACGTAGTTTGAAGAAGGTGACGCTTTAATTTTCTTGCTCAGTTTAGTATGGCTGCTGTTTGTGTAAACTTGTACTTGGACTGTTGCAGTATAATGTTGCTGACTATGTACCATCTCGGAAGGCTGTCTACACACCACACTGGCTTTAGCAAGCTGTAGTCAGTTTCACCAAGTTCTAGAACGCCAGTAAGAGAGAAAAATCGTCCACTTTTAAGAAAAGTTGCGTACTATATTCAAAGTGTCACTATATAAAAAAAGGTATACAGATAAAGCACTGTCCATGCTCTGTTTCCGGTCATACTACCCTTCTTTAACCTCTTGCAATGACATCGGTACGTGAAATCGTTACATAACGTCGTGGTTTGCAGTATGCAAACTACCTTCTCAAGTATTTGCTGAATGTATTCCAATATCTGTCTTCCTGTACAGTTCTTGCCCTCTACAGCTCCCTCTAGTACCATGGTAGCCATTCCCTGATGTTTTCGCACATGTATTATCATCGTGTCCCTTCTCACTGTCGAAGTTTTAGACAAAATCCTTTCCTCTCCGATTCTGCGCAAAACCACCTCATTCCTTACCTTACCAGTCCACATAATTTTCAACATTGTCTTTAGCATCACAAATGGCTCTGATGTCATCAGTCCCCTAGAACTTAGAACTAGTTCAACCTAACTAACCTAAGGACATCACACACATCCATGCCCGAGGCAAGATTCGAACCTGCGACCGTAGCGGTCTCGCGGTTCCAGACTGCAGCGCCTAGAACCTCTCGGCCAATCCGGCCGGCTTTAGCATCACATCTCAAATACTTCGATTCTCTTCTGTTCCTGTTTTCCCACAGTCCGCATTTCACTTCTATATAATGCTGTGCTCCACATGTAAATTTTCAGAAATTTCTTCGTCAAATTAAGGCCTACGTTGCAGATCAGTAGACATCTCTTTGCCAGAAATGCCCATTTTTGCCAGTCTTAGTCTGCTTTTTATGTCCTCCTTGCTTCATCCGTCACTGCTTGTTTTGCTGCCTAACTAGCAGACTTCCTTAACCTCATCTACTTCGTGACCATCAATCTTGATGTTAAGTTTCTCTCTGTTCTCATCTCTGCTACTTTTCATTATTTTTATCTTTCCTCGGTTTACTCGGAATCCATATTCTATGGTCATTAAATTGTTCATTCCATTCAGCATATCATGTAATTCTTCTTCACTTTGACTCAAGAGAGCAAAGGGATACCTGTCTGTAATACAAAAGTGCCGTAAAGATGCGAGCCAAAGGCAACATATCATTGCCATAAGTGTAATACTTGCCGCAACATGCTGCTACAGAATTATGCCACGCTGTCCACCTGAGAGCCACAATATGATCGCTCAACCAATGACTAACGAAGTTACTGTAACCAGGGACGCTTCGGCACTCAGTTTACGTACCATCTTTGGTAGCCACTGTACAACAAACCTGTTGCAGTGCCTATAACAAATGGCCCTCTGTCAAAGCTGGGCATCTAATTAGTGAACATCGAGTCGGTCACTCATCGAGTGGGCATCTTGTACAGTCTGGGCTTCATCTGACATGTCGACATTGCTCAACCATCATCCTGGCAGGACCAGCTGCATGGGGCTCCAGTCACATCACTGACGGTCTGAGGATGGAACAGAGGCCTTGCCAACCACTGAGTTAACGAGCGTCCATCAGATCCAGATGCTGCCAGCCAGACACAGGTCCAGGCTTCATACAAAGATGCCTGCGTCGCCACCTTCCAGGGCTGTCTGGAGGCCGGGTAAGGTAATACATGGATTGATTATGAGTAATGTTGTGGGTTGCATACTTCACATATAATGGTGGTTCCTGAATGTCAGTTCTATACCACCTTCCTTCGTCTTCACTCACCGACCCCTTAGCTGACTGGTTGGCACCGACTCTGGATGCGATTTCAGGCCAGGTCGGAGATTTTCTCCATTCAGGGACTGGGTGTTGTGTTGTTCTCATCACCAACCTCCTGCGGCTCGCCAAATATTGCGTCAAATGAAAAGATTTGCAACTCGATGGTTGAACTTCTTCAGAAAGATATGATCAGTTAATTTTCGTCCCTACTGTAGCTCCCTAGATATGAAAAGTCTGAGAATGGTAGCACTGCATTCGCTTCCTGCTCACTGAGTCTTACTAAAGCATTTAGGAGTGTCAGGCTAGTTGTGACTTAATACAGAAGTTGAGTGTACAATCTTGCTGTTGTGAAGTAGCAGTGGCAGTGCAAAATGACTGATTGTTCGGATCAAAACGCCTTTAACGAGGCTCTGTTTTGTGAGACGAAAACTGGAAATGGGTTCCTTTAGAGAAAGAGCGATGTCTGGAATAAGTTACATGCTATAATCCATGCTTCAAACAAAATGAAAATTCGTCCATTGCAAACAAAGTAGCCGTATTGTTGTTTATTGCACCTTGGCACTTTTTTACATGGCAGTTTATTCACAAACTGTCCTGTAACCTACTTTATATTTTATATGCAGATTCCCGTAGTCAGTCAAGGAAAATCATTGATGCTGCGTGAAAACTCCATACGATATTCACAGTTTTCATGCTGGTTGTTTTTACATCGCCTTACGCTTTGATACACAGAGAGGATTGTTATTTTGACAGACTTGGGGCTTTTAGCTGGCTCGAAAAGTGAGTCTGTCTTAGAGGAACAGAAAAGTTATAAAGTTGTTTCTTGCTGAAAGCCATATTCGACACAGATAAAGAGCAGGGTAAGGCAGTCAGGGGTATTTGCCCAGCAGGACTGACGAAGAAGCCATGCAGTGTGCCACAAAAATCGCACTGTGCAAGAGGCGAAAAGGAATCCCTTGTTAATTAAGATAAGAATTTGAGGGACAGATGAAACACAAGCTCTCATAGCATGGTAGCAGCCATTAAGCCCTGGTATAGCCTGCGGGATAGTTTGTTCAAATTCTAGTAAGGGGTTCTCTCGTTAGCTGATAGTAATTATTTTCGTAGAATGGGCGAGTTTTCGTATATGCGTAAGTGCAGGGCATTTGGTTGTCCGTGACTGAAAATCTGTCATGTAGTGAGAGAGATTCTCTGCCTTGTGCCCCACACCACACATTGGTTAACCATGACGGTATCCACAAGAGCAGAAAATTGTTACACCTGCATATAAAATTACTGTTCGAAACTCATAAGGTCCGTTAGAATTGGCCAAGAAGATTCTGATGCTGGTGGAAACAGCTACGTTTTATGGGGTAAACTAAGTACTCACTTCTTCAGGTAAATCTAAGAAGGCAGTTAACCTTAAGCAGCCACAGAAGATACTTGCAGAACGAGATATCTTCGACTAACAGGAAAGTATGGAGGCTGAGCTGAACTTAGAATTTCCAGCCACTACTGCAACCGTCTCCTACACTTACACAGCGTAAGAGTGGTAAGCACGCGCCATCGTTGCTTCCACTGAGACGACAGGCACGCAAAGTTATTTAATTTACACCAGGGTTTCATTTTGCAGATGTAATTTTCACAGCCAGCTAGTTGCAGTGATTATGTGCCTAGGCAAGAGTACTTGTGTTTGTTTATGCTTTTCCAGGAAATTCTCTTTAATGCTCGCCCTTCCTGCCACATCATTTATTTATATTGAGAATAAGAGCAATCCTTTCATACATCTGTGGGGCATACCTGACGATATCCTTGTCCCATGATGAACACTCGCTCTCGGGGAAAATGTACTGCATTCTATTACTTAAGAGGTGTTCGAACCATTCAAACATGTGAGGAACTGTTCCATATGCTTGTATCCTTGCTAACATCTCGCAGTGGGGCGCCATGTCGAGCGTTTGCGGAAATCAGGAGTGCGGAAATTTCATCCATGGTCCGCAGAATATTGTTCGAGAAAAGGGCAATGTGAGTTTTACACGAGTGATCCATCTGTCGGTGCTGATTTATGTACAGAAGCTTGGCCGTCCCAAGGGAATTTATTATATTCGCACTCAAAATATGTTCAAGATTTCTGCAGCAAGTCGATGTTCAGGATATTACCTGTAACTCTAAGGGATCCGTTAGTTTACCCTTTTCATACACAGGAGTCAACTGAACTTTTTTTCCAGTCACTTGCGATTAGGCAAACGCGCACGCACACATTCTCTCTCTCTCTCTCTCTCTCTCTCTTTCACTAATACACACACACAGAATATATAAACAGTCTTACCTCGAAATATTCTTAGAAGGAAGCAGGAAGCAATATATAGGTTGATTGATCTAGGAAAGTTATATTTTTCGGAATTTAATAGCGAGCCATTTTAGTGATGATCAAGGCCTCTCTTGTAGTTTCTGCCACTGGAATTGGATCTCCATGAAGCTCTCGCCCTTGTTACATGAAACTGTGACAAAACGCGTTGTGCTTATTTCGACCATCTCTACTTCGCCTACTAAGCCTGCCCGGTGTGGATCCCAGACTGAAGAGCAAAATTGAAGTACTTGTCCAGTGGAGGTTTTGGAAGCTACCTCTTTTGTGGGTTGAATGAATATCCTGAAGATTCATCGAACGAATCTCAGTATGGCACCTGCAATACCTAAGATCAGTGTTACGTATTTGTTCAACTTTAAGATACTACTTTCGCATACTCCCAGAAACGTAATGGATGTTATTCCTTCCTGTGCTTGTGCTGCAATCTTTTAATCATACAGCATTGGGCCTTCCCGTTCATTTTTGTGCAGTAAGGTACATTTGTTTATGCCAATCCCTGAACCAAGCCGGCCGCGGTGGCCGTGCAGCTCTAGGCGCTCCATTCCGGAGCCGCGCTGCTGCTACGGTCGCAGGTTCGAATCCTGCCTCGGGCATGGATGTGTGTGATGTCCTTAGGTTAGTTAGGTTTAAGTCGTTCTAAGTTCTAGGGGACTGATGACCACAGCAGTTGAGTCCCATAGTGCTCAGAGCCATTTGAACCATTTTTGAACCTGAACCAAGCGTTTATCTTCTGCAAGTCTTCTGTGTATAACAACATCAATTACAAAATCTCTGTTGGTCCATTATGGCCAGGGGACATCGGCTGGTAAGTAACTTTCAATGTCAATAAAATTCACCAACAGCCATATACTCTATTATGTTTTATTCTGAAAGCAACCAGTTTCGGCATTTCATTTTGCCACCTTCATACCACATATGCCTCTATCTTTGAGTTGCTGTCGTGTCGTCATACGAAGCAATTGCATAACGACTGGAATTTACGACAGCCAGTGATTTGTGGTGCTATACGACAAGTTAGTTTATTTGGATAGAAAGGTGTGGGATCTGAAGATCACAAAATGAAATGCTGAAACCGGTTGCGTTCAGAATAAAATTAAATATCTTAAAGTATACGGTTGTTGGTGAATTTTATTGACAGTGAAAATCAATTACAAAAAGTCCTATGAAACTTCCAATGTTATCCAGTATGTCAACTATGTATACTATGAAGATAATATTATTACACTACGCCTGTGTTGTGGTATGGCCGAAGTTATTTTTACGTTTGAGGTTTTTACTCGGTTACAATGACAAACTACGCAGTAACCGAAAATTTATAAGGAACGCCCACATCTGAAGCGGATTTCAAACTTTCGACTTCCACTTAACGATGCGATCAACAATAATAAAATGACACATTTTTTTAAATGATACCTTAGCATATAACTCTACAGTAGACATAATGTTCTTTGCAGACGACCAAATAGTTTTCACTGGAACAGAGGATGGCCTACACCTTGGAACAGCACCTGGTTGTGGAGATAGCAAAGAACATAATTTACAGATTTCGTCGTCGAAAGCAAACTAGAAGACATCTAGAAGATATGAACCAGATAGGGGCAATGTAATCGTTAATAATCAGACCACAGAGATAGATTAATACCTTTATCTTGGATGTCAAATACCGTAAATATAAAAATACAGCGACGTGAGTAGAAAACTATAGAAATTCAGTCACAAATAAACTTAGTTTCAACGGACGGTGATTAAATTATATAAAGTAAAGGCAGTAAAAACGTTCTTAAACGGATGTGAAAGCTGGACGCTTAATAAACTCAGGTCAAAATGACGCAGAGCGCAAAGGCGATATTATACATCACTTTACTTGATAAGAAGTGCAATCGTCAGGAACGAATTCCGCATTTCCAGTCTGAATTAACACACAAAGAAATTACAGAAATTGGGTGCGAGTGGGCATTGATGTAAATCTATGGGGAAAGTTGGAAATCTTTGCCAGACGCAGATTCCAAGCAGGATCTCGCGTTTACTAAGACAGATGCGCTGACCACTACGCCATCCGAACACAGCGGTCATCGCAACTGCATGGACTATCCTACCACGCCAACCGTCACACCCAAATTCTCAGCTTATCCATACTGTACCAATGTAGGGGTCCTTGCCCATTATCACCATTACTGGCGGCACTTATATAGTTAAGCCGAGGATGACCAACGATCTCTTCATTGGAGATGCACACCAGGCTCGAACTGTCACGTGACTCGGCGAAATGCCGTGAGTAATGAGGATAAGAGCAAGGGGCACTACATTAGCAGTGTGTGGATAAGTCAAAAATTTGGGTCTGACGGGAGGCGTGCTAAGGTGGTCCGTGCGGATGCAATGACCACTCTGTCCGGATGGCGTAGTGGTCGGCGAATCTGCCTGGTAAGCAGCAGACTCGGGCTGGAAACTCGGTCCAGTACAACTTTTCAACTTTTCCCATTGATGTAAATCAATGTCCTACTAGCAGTCAATGTCTGTAGTTCCTTTGTGTCTTAATTCATAGTGTCTGTTGAATCAAAATGGTTTCTGTTCTTTCAAACATGTCCGAAAGAAAGGAAACCACACACGCATTCAGTCTGAATGGCGAGGCAGTGGATAACATCGAACGGAAAGAGCGTGTAACAGGAACAGAAGAAATCAGAACAATATGGACACTGAGGTATAACATAACGTATGGAAGAAGGAATATCCGTCAATTACAGAAATAGATTGACAGATTGTAAACACTTGAGACCCAGACAAACCAGAGACGGTTCCATCCATGATGATGGTGACGGTGTGCTATAAACTTGGTAGAATCTCATTCTCGTTTCCTATTGCGTTTATAGAACGTTCTCACCATCATCTTGGATAGAACCATCTCTGGTTTCAGAGTGAGATTTTTAATCTCCAGCCGCGTGTGCGCTGATATGAAACTTCCTGACAGATTAAGACTGTGTGCCGCAGCGAGATTCGAACTCGGGACCTTTGCGTTTCGCGGGCAAGTGTTCAGTGTTAGAGCACTTGCCCGCGAAAGGCAAACGTCTCGAGTTCGAATCTCGGTCCGGAAATCAGTTTTAATCTGTCAAGATGTTTCATCTCCGGTTTGTTTGGGTCTCAAGTGTTTACAATCTGTCAATCTTGATCGAACGATCTCCGCTCTTCCATACGTTGTGTTACAATCCAGCAATGTCTTTTAGTGTACTGCTTTCTTACATTCCTGTTACATTTCATTCCGTTCGATCTTGTACTCTATGCAAATGCTTTTTACAATGGTATACCCTCTGTGGAACAGTGTGTCGGTCTCTGACACGTCGGAAATTTGCTATTGCTATAAGTTAAAAGTTAACTTTCAACGGAGCATTGGCATCGGTTATTGGACTCGGGGTTAGGAAAGAGAGTATTTAAATCCGTAAAACTCCAAAGCGAAAAAAGGACACTAATAACTGAAATTCGCCTTTCTTTCATTTTGTATTCCTCTTGACATTTCTGTATTTTAAAAGCTACTTAATACGTCTGTCTTCAGTAACATATTGCTTATTTTAATGTAACATAAGCTTTCATTCATGACACTACAACTGAGCTCCACCCGAACAGACCATCAAGGCCCTACGGTATCGACTTCAGCTCACAGGCGTCACTGGATGCGGATAAGGAGAGGCATGTGGTCAGCACACCGCTCTTCCGGCCGTATGTCAGTTTACGAGACCGTAGGCATTACTTCTCAATCAAGTAGCTCCTCAGTTTTCCTCACAAGGGCTGAGTGCACCCCACTTGCAAACAGCGCTCGGCAGACCGGATGGTCATCCATTGAGGTGCTAGCCCAGCCTGACAACGCTACTACACTCCTGGAAATTGAAATAAGAACACCGTGAATTTATTGTCCCAGGAAGGGGAAACTTTATTGACACATTCCTGGGGTCTGATACATCACATGATCACACTGACAGAACCACAGGCACATAGTCACAGGCAACAGAGCATGCACAATGTCGGCACTAGTACAGTGTATATCCACCTTTCGCAGCAATGCCGGCTGCTATTCTCCCATGGGGACGATCGTAGAGATGCTGGATGTAGTCCTGTGGAACGGCTTGCCATGCCATTTCCACCTGGCGCCTCAGTTGGACCAGCGTTCGTGCTGGACGTGCAGACCGCGTGAGACGACGCTTCATCCAGTCCCAAACATACTCAATGGGGGACAGATCCGGAGATCTTGCTCGCCAGGGTAGTTGACTTACACCTTCTAGAGCACGTTGGGTTGCACGGGATACATGCGGACGTGCATTGTCTTGTTGGAACAGCAAGTTCCCTTGCCGGTCTAGGGATGGTAGAACGATGGGTTCGATGACGGTTTGGATGTACCGTGCACTATTCAGTGTCCCCTCGACGATCACCAGTGGTGTACGGCCAGTGTAGGAGATCGCTCCCCACACCATGATGCCGGGTGTTGGCCCTGTGTGCCTCGGTCGTATGCAGTCCTGATTGTGGCGCTCACCTGCACGGCGCCAAACACGCATACGACCATGATTGGCACCAAGGCAGAAGCGACTCTCATCGCTGAAGACGACACGTCTCCATTCGTCCCTCCATTCACGCCTGTCGCGACACCACTGGAGGCGGGCTGCACGATGTTGGGGCGTGAGCGGAAGACGGCCTAACGGTGTGCGGGACCGTAGCCCAGCTTCATGGAGACGGTTGCGAATGGTCCTCGCCGATACCCCAGGAGCAACAGTGTCCCTAATTTGCTGGGAAGTGGCGGTGCGGTCCCCTACGGCACTGCGTAGGATCCTACGGTCTTGGCGTGCATCCGTGCGTCGCTGCGGTCCGGTCCCAGGTCGACGGGCACGTGCACCTTCCGCCGACCACTGGCGACAACATCGATGTACTGTGGAGACCTCACGCCCCACGTGTTGAGCAATTCGGCGGTACGTCCACCCGGCCTCCCGCATGCCCACTATACGCCCTCGCTCAAAGTCCGTCAACTGCACATACGGTTCACGTCCACGCTGTCGCGGCATGCTACCAGAGTTAAAGACTGCGATGGAGCTCCGTACGCCACGGCAAACTGGCTGACACTGACGGCGGCGGTGCACAAATGCTGCGCAGCTAGCGCCATTCGACGGCCAACACCGCGGTTCCTGGTGTGTCCGCTGTGCCGTGCGTGTGATCATTGCTTGTACAGCCCTCTCGCAGTGTCCGGAGCAAGTATGGTGGGTCTGACACACCGGTGTCAATGTGTTCTTTTTTCCATTTCCAGGAGTGTAGATAAAAACATTCGTGTGTCCGTAGATCAGTGGACAGCTAGTCCAGCTACCATGTGGAAGACCCGAGGTTCGATTCTCGGAACTGTTAAAGATATTTTTCTGTTTGGGAGGACTTGTACAGGGTGCACTCAGCCTCGTGATCCGAATTGAGAAGCTAAATGGATAAGAAGTGGAGGATCTTAGGTATGTGAGGGCGACAACGGCCAGGAGAATGGTGTGCTGAACCCACGCATCCGAATCACGCCATTGTCAGACGATGACATGGCGGTCCGGTGCTCTTCGTTGGTCCATCTGTGTAAGAATGGGGAGAAAAAATATTCGCCGAGGACAGGTCACGCTTATGGAGACAAAGGAGCTTATTTTATTCAATATATACTGAAAGCAGGGGGCGTGTGTCGAGATATTCAAAACATTTTTCGCGCTGGCTTATGAATTGAATCGGCCAGTGAATGCAAAGGATAATAAAATATCAGAATGTGCTCTTTGACGCCCCCTGCTTTCAGTATATATTGAATAAAATAAGCTCCTTTGTCTCAATAAGCGTGAGCTGATTCATGTCACAAATTGATTTCGGTACAACACACACATATTTAGGAATGTGGCGTCAGAAAATCTTTAGAAACGTCGACTGTGATAGAGGCCAGCCTGGTTCATGCTGGTAACAGACGTATAAAGACGAATATTTCACTGGAAACATTACCTTTAGTCCTGAATCGACTTTGCAGTTAAGCTAATAAGCACGACTTGAGAATCTGGGAAGTGAAAGGCCAAGACAAACACCAGAACACGTTCGTGATAGCCAAAAGGTTAACGTCTTTTGTGCATCGTGCAACAGCAAAGTTTATGGCCCTTGCTTATTCCAGGAGGGAGAAATCAACACAATAGTGAAATTAGCTCTGCTGCAAAACTTTTTAGTACCACTGACTGACGAGGCTGACAAGAACACAGCAACGACGTCCGGTATTTCATCAGCAACTGCTGTCGAGGCTGGTTTAGTTGAGCTACGCCAAATGCATGGTCGTCACGGTCATATGACCTGACACCTCATGATATTTTCCTCTTGGGAATTCATCAAGTATACCGTGTTCTAGCAATAATGGACACCGAAACATCCTGAGGAACATCACAGCAGAGGGGTCGAAACGATGATTATTCTAGAAGGAAATATGACGCGGCCTAACAACCCAGAAAATTTTAACTTTAGTGAAACGGCCACGCAGAGTCGTCCAGGAGGAATGATTTTCAGTTATGTTTAAAATTTCATACAGTTACGTTGTTAGGCAGATGGTCAAAAGTTTTGATGCTGCATATGGAACGCCATTCTGAGTCACTGAAAGTTTTAATAATAGACAATGAAGGTCATTTTTCCTCTAGTGTAGTAGGTATGTACATTACTGTTCTTCTCAAATTGTGATGGCTAATTTATGACGAATTGTACTATCGAGTATATGTATTGTGACTGCGCAGTTAAAATGCCTAATTGCTTGAAGAGGTACCTAAAGGCGTCAGTGGGTGAACATCACATATTTTTCTTATCGATCGCTTTTGTGCAATCGATATTTTCTTTCTATTTGACTAGTAACCCCAGATTATTATTTCATAAGGCATTTTTGAGTGGAAATATGCAAAATAAGCTAAGTGGTTGATTGTTTCCAAGATCAGCAATTATACGAAGAGCAAAATTTCGGGAGAGCCCATTTCCTAAAAACTACTTTATAATTCTTTGTAAAATATCCTTTGCCATCTCTTCTGTTGCTTACTCTCTAATGGGATTTATTAGAACACTAGTATCGTCCACAAAGAGTACCAATTCAAATTTTTTGAATGTTGAATGTAAGCTCACTCACGTATAAAAGAAATGGGAGTGTTTGTCTATCTTGCCTATCTCAGTCTGTTACACAAGCATGCTATATTCTTTTCTGACTTTGATGATCTGCTACATGTTCTTATTTCTTCCTGTGTAGTTCATTTGCCCGAAAAATTTCAGTAGACATGTCCCCGTATTATTATTATTTCGCTGTGGCCATCTACAACCACGTTAATTACTGTTACATTAGCTCTCATTGAAGCTCATATTTCGCTCATTCTTTGAGAGTAGGGTCACTTACGCCCCTCCGTCCAAGAGGCACCGCGCCTTCATCTCTGTTTCTTGTCTCGGTGTACCACCTTCGTCACTATCTTCTTGCGGAAGAGATCCCTGTCACAGGCATATTTATAGGAGGCCTTCTGTGCTATTTCTAAGCCAGAGCATTCTTGTTTTGGATTTGAATGAAAAAAGTGAAATATCTTCTAGGTCAGACTGTTACCATCTAGTCGTCTGAGGTACCGAGCCAGGTGGCCCAATGGTTAGTATACTGGACTCACACTCGGGAGGACGACGGGTCAAATCCGATTCCGGCCATTCAGACTTAGGTTTACCATAATTTCCCTAAAGCGCTTTATGCAAATGCGGAGATGGTTTCTTTGAAAGGGCACGGCCGATTTTCTTCCCCTTCCTTGAAAATATCTCAGCATGTGCTCCGTCTCTAATGACCTCGATGTTGACGGAACGTTAAACTCCATCTTCCTTAGTCGTCTCAGGTGACCGAAAAATCTTAAACGTCGTTTGCGGAATTTGTTAAAATTTCCCTATTTTGCCATAGATGTCACTGCTGGATCTTTTTTGGTGGATCTCAATCTTTTAATTGGATTCCATTATTGGACCCTTCTTCGAAGAGGCCTTGTTGGCATTTAGTGATAGGGCTTTAGTTGCCTATGTAACTGCTGGCTTCAGAACCGTTTGGTAGTAATGTGTCTTAGTGTTCTGTGAAAGACGTTTTTTGTGGTAGGTCGTGCACAACGTTTCGTAAGCTATTGCAAGTTTACATGTTAGTTCCGTAACTCTTTCCTCGTCCATTCCGTTTTTCTTAATGATCTCATCCTAGTTTTTTAACTTTTCCACTCTGCTGACGTCTCCATATTTAGTCAGGAGTTTCGGGGTGGTGTTTTTGATGCCAGTCATTACTTCTGGTTTTTCGAATGTGTCGGCAGGGCTCTTGGTTCAGCTATTTCTTTTAATAGTTCGATTTAAATCCTTGCAGTTTCTACGTCGTTTGATAAAATGGCTGTATCATCGGCAAATGCAAGACAGTCTGCCAATTTCTCTTGGGTTTAGTTCTCGTTATTTTCAAGATAGACAGAATGTACCAAGTAAGTATACATTTTTTATAAATATTTCTAGATTTCTCAGCCATCTCAGCATTTCTTTTATTCTTTCTCGTCATTCAAATTAACAGCGATCCTTCTTTGTTTGGGCTTTGTGTCCCCTGACAATATGACCTATTCTGGATTCCACACGCACTGTTCGCCTAATGATCTAATTTAAAGAAATGAAAATTTGTACTTGAGCTTCATACTGTTACTAACTCTAAGAAGCACCCTTTACAGATTTCTAGGAAGCCATTCTGCAGTATTACTTCTAATGATATAATGCTAAGCACAGAACCTAGAATTAGTTATTACTGTTAGTCAGCAAACACAGTTTCCCAGCAATAATTTGCTAATTCGATACGTTTAACACCGACTGAACTGAAGCGCTTCCAAGCATTCCGTCAGCACACAGCAGATAATGCGTTTAGCGCTTAACTACATGACGCTCAGGAATTAGCTTTGTGCTTCAATTAATGCGCCCACATGGAAGCTCTAAAGCGTAATAATCGTCGTCTCGTTAGCGCAATCATATTAATGGAGAATACCATATATTGACATAAATTCCCGGAAAATGTGAATTACAGCAAGTGAAACAAATTTCATGATGTTAGCACACATTGAACTCAAGGAAATGCGAAGAAGCCATTTGCTTAAAAGAGATGAGTTGCCTAAAAACCGACGCTAAAGATGTCTAGAAAATAAGAATACATACGAAACTGTTCAAAATTAAGAGCTCACATGGAGGCCACTGTCCAGGATTTATTGTCACTTAAAGTGTTTGATACCTTCTTTGTCTTTCCGTCAGGCAGACAAATTCGGAGCTGCTATGCTTTGACCAGTTCTTTCATGGATTTTGATGTAGTAGCTGCGCATTCTCCTGAGGTTACTAAGGAACAGCAGACAGTAGTGGGAACGTCAAGTAACGCTTTCCAACACAGTATCAGAAACGTTATGTATTAATTAGGTAATAGCTTCGAATTCATGAAAGTTACGTACCTAGGTATTTATCAGTTCTCACTCATGAACACTCAACGATCCAAGCAAGCTGAACAGTGATGAGAATACGTGAAATGGTTCAAATGGCTCTGAGCACTATGGGACTTAACAGCTGTGGTCATCAGTCCCCTAGAACTTAGAACTACTTAAACCTAACTAACCTAAGGACAACACACACATCCATGCCCGAGGCAGGATTCGAACCTGCTACCGTAGCGGTCGCGCGGTGCCAGACTGAAGCGCCTAGAGCCGCTCGGCCACCCCGGCCGGCAATACGTGAAATGTATTCGCAGTTGCAAATATGGAAAACTATAAGTTGTATAATGGAATGACGTCAATGGAAATTTGTGCTGGACAGGGGCTGTAAAACGGAATTCCCCCTCACGCGGGCGGTCGCCATACTACAATATTAGACTATCCGAGCGCGGCTTACAGCTAGACACAAACTCCCATATGTTGTCAAACTAAGGCGACCGCTCGCGTTAAGCGGAAAACCCGGCTCTGAGTCCCTGTCAGACAGAAATTTTCATTGTCGTCATTCAGCTATACAGCTGTAGGCCGTCCATATTCGCAACTGCGAATACATTTCATGTATTTCATAACGGCTGAATTCGCCGCAGTGCCTGTTCGTTCAGACGTGCATGAATCTACGAAGGAATATTGCATCGTAGTTTGGGATAACGCAGGCACCACAACATTGTCGACGGTGATAAGAATGTTTGATAACAGTATTAACAGTTGCAGTTCTTCTTGGTCGCAGAAATCTGGATACACTTTTCGAAACAGATGTTTTTAACGTTTTCGTTTTCCTTATATGGAGAGATTAATTCATGGAAGCACCAAAAATTAAGCTACAGTGTTTTGTAGGTGCCATGTACTTAATAATTGTTTTCATGGAGGTCCTCTGATGTCATGAACCGTTTCTGTAAGAGTTTGCAGCGTAACTACATGCAGTAAACCATCTTAGGCGTGGAAAGCAGGTGGAAAAACATCAAAATGCGACCGAATCCAAATAAATCATTTAAGTGAGATAGCGTCACTAATTATGTTTGAAATACTTTCTGTAGCACACTCTAAAGTTTCTAGATATCAGTTATTTAGAATTTGCTATTTTTTTGATACAGTTACTGTCCAAAATTATCATAGTTATATGTTCCAGGATTCATACAATGACTTACTTAACATTAGTGTCCTTCGAAAGATGTAACCAAACTCTTTCTGTAACGGGGAACACAACAGTTCCTCACGGTATCAATGACTTCAGAGAATCAAACAGTAATTCACCTACAAATCATTTTAACGTCTCCTTAAATAATGCCTAGATGACACAATGATTAACGAACATCTTTAGAGTAGGATAATCTATTATGAAATCTTCCATGGCAACGTTCTTGTCATCATGTAACCGGTTATTTAACGCATTTCACTGCCCTTAGTGAAAATGATGAAGATGTGTGCTCGAAACAGTTTACATGTACACAAGACGTATTGCTTTCTACCATTTCCTCATTAACTACTACTAAATACTGTGTTTTACTGAAGATAAAACTGCTAAAATTAAATTTTGAAGTACCAAGTTTCTATTTGAGTATTTTAAGGAATTGAAAAAGGATTAATCCAATGAGAAATATTTTTTCAACGTCTTGCACTACGGAAACCAATATATCCTACTTTCAGCGCACAGCTAGTTACGAGAGAGTATAGAACCTTAAAACTACAGCAATGACTTTTAATGTTTTTTTTCCTTAACGACTACACAGAAAGTTTTCTTTGGGCGATTTAAGCATGAGAAAAGAACATTCGAAACTACTTACGACCTAAGTAAAAGGCGTAATAGTGCTTCTTGGCAGACAATTTACGTAAAAGTTATCGTTGTTATTATGTAGCATACAGCACACAAATATGAGGAATGTGATCCATAGCTACGCCTTTCGAGAATCAAGCTCCTATCGTATGCCTGCCTGCGTTCAACTCTCGATATACGTGCACATGAAATAGCAGTGAATAACCAAGAAAAGAAATGAAATAAATATATTTGGGCATTAAGGCCTCGTCTTACTTTAAAATCGCCAGCACCAGACACTCTGTTTTGCTTCTTCATACTGCAGCCCGTTAACCTGAGTGTTCCCTTTTCTATAGCGGTTATACCGATCGCATCAGCTGAACATCACGCCAGTTGCATTAAACAAGTACTCGCCTACAAGTGACTACATTCAGCCACCAACTGCTCAACAGTTTTACAGTGTATTCAACATTCAGTCGCGTGCCACATATTTAAATTCGTTACGAATGGGAATCAGATTCTATAATCTATTACCGTCTTCTGTTTAGCCTTTGGGGAAAATCTGTACCTCTGCGTCCAAGATTTCTCAAAACTATTAAATATGCACCCACGCAGATGCTGAAATGTGACACACTAAAAAACACATGTAACAAAGAAGTGATTCAGCTTCTAGGTATGTTGATAGAAATTTACAGATATTCCCCTTGCACTTGAAACTAATTACAGACTTAAGCGCTCGTCGGAATTTCACCTCACTTCAAGCATCAGTCTCTTCCCCTCTTTAAGTCTAGCATCCATCTGAGATCACACATGGCATAGGATGACTCAGCTGCATGGTAGCTTTGATTCCAGTGCAAAACTTTTACTTAGTTCATCTTCGAGCGATTCATCTTCAGGAAAGATAAGTACCTCCGTCCATGTTTGCTTGAACAATAAATAGACTGCCATGAGCAGAACACAATTTCTTATTTTTCCGTTTAGACATACATCTTTTGGTAATACGAGGTCTAACACTGTGCGTAATATTCACCAAAAAAATTTTTTGGCAATAAGATGACAACTGTTACAACTTGCATCTTTCAGGTATCATTTACGTGATGTCTGGCAGTAAAATAAAGTGAAACCTGTTGATATTCACCCTTCACTCTGCAGTAGCGTGAACGCGATTGTGAAATTGACCGACAGAGTAATACTGTGCCCCGCAATGTAATAGCAATATCTACTACAGAAAAAGCAGTCTGGGTTCAGAAATAGCCCAATAAATGGCTTTAACCTGACAAAAGAGAAAACTGTTTATACATACACTCCCAGATTGGCTCGGAGACAACAGGTAAAATCACGTTCAAGTGATATCTAGGCGGTCCCTTGGTTGCCGCTGATACTCGTGTTTGTTAGTCTAGAAAACATAGACCAAACTCACAAGTTTCAGGTACTTCATCGTGTGCTTAGGCTCAGAGTTGTAACAAGAGAACAAAAATACCATCAGCCATTGTAGAGATTCTCCTCCAACGTAGCGTCGTGTTATGGCTCGGAGAGTTCCTCATCCAGCTTCCGTTGTTATTGGCAACTCTCAACCATCAGAGTCGTTGCATCTCGTTGCCAGCTGCACAAGCTGACGTTTAAATTACACTAGCACTGCAAGTCCTTTAGTTGGAATTCCGTCTGACTTCAATGCTCTAGGCTTTAGGCGAGTTGAATTTTCATCGCCGTTCTTTTACTACTTTGCATTTTGTGTTACGTGCAGGACCGTGAGGTGCACGGTCACTATTATTTATAGAGCACCTCATGACATAGAATCAGCTGAGTGTTGTCTCTTCATGCTCTTCTTCTGGGAACGTTCGTTTCGCCTTCCATAACCACTTTGGTTACTATCTTTTCCGTGCGGTGTGTCAGCTGTAAAGAACACAAGGGAAACATTGCATTTAGTCACAATAAAAAAGACGGGCGAGGAGCCTCCCAAGCTCCATTGTCTCTCAGGCAGGTACAGAGGTTTTCGCGGTACGGTCATTAATAATGCATAACCGACAAGAACAATCCAAAGTAGATTTACAGCTACAATAGTTGCCACCAAATAACTCAATTACATATCAGAGCATCTGAAATGGGAAGGCTAATAAAGAGTGAAATCACACTCCGCTGATGAAATTTTGGGTGTTTTTCTTGGATGTTTTCTATTTTGCTGCTAGGGACTAACGATTATGGTGGCTTACTACAAGGTAGTAATATTACTATGGTATTTTTCGGTTTCTTACCTCATTTACGTTCATTTGTATGAAAACACTTCGGCAACACTGAAGAAGTCTGTAATATGTAATCACCAGACGATCGAAAAGCTCTGTGCCGTGGTCACCATCCGTGCTGGAACATATGATCATACCGTGCCGTGCCTCTCTTTCAGTGCATTTCAGCCAGTTCCAGGTCAGAAAGCCTTTCTATGCTGCTGTGCATCACTCTTAACACACAACTAACACTGCCGGAGAAAGAAATCTCAGTCAGAATTGAACAGTACTGAATTCACCGCTTAGGCATAGAGCGTGAAGTGAGCGTTTCTGTACTGAACAGCTAGTACCGTCGGTAAATGAGACAAGTTTCTTTCCAAACACGATACATGGCCCCTGCCGCCCACATTTGCAATGTTGTGCAGATTTTTCTGTGCAATACAGGTGCAAATATAAATGTGCGTAATAATTCAAACAAAATGCATTTATTTACTCCGTACAAAGTCATCAGAGATCACGGGTCCATTATACTAAAAAACTCAATCTGAGTTTCGTAAACTGTGTTCCACGGAAAGAGAGTAAGTGCTCCGCGGAAAACTGTTAGTAACTCGGCAGATTTTTCTTCGACAATTTGACGGTACAAGTGTTTCATTTTGTTATGATTTCTGTGTCATTAGTCATGATTTACAAATGAAGTAGTCACTGAATAAAACAAGTTCCACTCACTTTTCTTAATTTTATTGACCCGCAAAGCAAACAACGTGTTCCCTCAAAGTGTCAGGTTTCTCAAAGTCCTGCGTCAGGGGAAATGATTTGGAACCTTCGATTCCTGATAATATACCTGAACAAATTGAAAAAGTTAATCGGTAAATTTTGAAGAAATACCCAGGTTAGCATAACGCTGGAGCGGAGGGGGGGTGGGGGGAGGAGAAAGGACACACTCTCACTGTGAGGCACCTCTTCTGTTGGCTATCATGTAAGACTTTGAGCATGATTGTATACGATGACCCAGAACCAAAATCATTTCTGGCAGATACAAAGCGTAGTACAACCATCACCTTCACATAAGTCTCTCTGAAATGTTAACATTTTGTGTACACTATGCCTCGAGTTACACAGGATCAACTCATTTCCTGTAACCAACCTTGTAACGAAATGCACTGAAGCACCACTGTGAAACACAGTCTTTCAATTTTGTATTTGAAAGTAATAACTACAGTGACTCAGGTATAATTATTTATACTATAGGTATCGTTTTCATTATCTTACTGTGAGATGAAAGAATACCAACTGTTTTGTCAATAACAACTTTAATCATTTTTGCCGTGATACAGAATATGTACGTTTTCGAATTGAAACTAATTTTGTATATAATATCATTTGACGAAAATGAATATCGCATCTCCATGAGATAACAATTACACAATTAACAGACTTTAGGCAGATGTTTGATACCTAGCAGGTACTAAACGATTTAATTTCACTCCATATGGAACACGTTCATCATCAACACTCGTATGAGTTGTTATCAGCAAGGGCACGAAGATATTAATATTCTTTGTGACACAGAAATAACCAGCCTCCGAATGTGATCTTTCCAGGCCTAAAGCAAATGCTGTCAGTTTATGAAGGTAGCTGGCTGGATGCACGTATGAAAGTATAAGTCTCACCGTCTCATCCCAGACATACTCTGTAGGTGACAGCTCCAGGGCCTGGCAGCCCAGTCAAGGATCTGTACACTCTCCAAGACGTTTGTGATATGAACTGCATAGTCCTCTTGGAATATGCCGTTTCGTACTCTCGTGATACAAGGTATGACAACAGAGGTTACTGGTTTTGCATTATAATGGTAAGCATTCATTATCTATGCGATTCATTCTGCTGCTGTATCCATCAGCTCCTCACACAATGATACCCAAAACTGAATATCCAGTAGTCAAGAGAATGATGGTGTCCTGCGACCTTCTAGTAAGTGACATTGGCTTCGACCTGACCACCTTAAACGGATGAGGGCTTCTCGCTGAATACCGCAGCGCCCCACAGAATTTCCTGGATGACTGGCGCAACAACATGCAATTTTTTGCTGTCTACAAAAATGGTTCAAATGGCTCTGAGCACTATGGGACTTAACTTCTGAGGTTATCAGTCCCCTAGAACTTAGAGCTACTTAAACCTAACTAACCTAAGAACATCACAAACATCCATGCCCGAGGCAGGATTCGAACCTGCGACCGTAGCGGTCACGCGGTTCCGGACTGTAGCGCCTAGAACCGCTCGGCCACCGAGGCCGGCTGCTGTCTACAGTCTGATGACAGCGGTAAATGACGCATGCCAACACTAGCTCTCAACCTATTTTAATGTACTTGTGCCTAACCTCCTTGCTGTACGGTCATCTTGAGTCCATATCGTCAGTATTCCTTCGACAGACATACCACTACAGCCAATTATCCACGCAATCTGTGAGGATGGCATTGGGATGATTCCACCTTTCTCATAGTTCGAGAGGTGAAGCTAGACTACAGATGCACGTCCATTAGTCACCTGAAAATTTAGAGGAACTTCAACTAAAATTAAAGGCCAACATATGCTCTTAACAATCCTCATATGTAGAATTGACTGTTTTCTGTGCTGAGAGTAAGCTCGCATAGCGATGAAATTTTTAATGAAAATGTCTGTGAGGTATAGACATTTGGGAGTACCAGTTTGGTAGCGTTCGGCTAAGGTGTAGAGGTGTAGTACTCTTCGTCAGCATACTACAGATAAGCTGTACAAGTATGTGTTCGAATCATGTAGTGCAGAAATGTAGCCCTTCCTCCTTTCTGTGTCCAACTCTTCCACCCCTACATTTCTCTGTCCCCCTCATCCCCCAACCACTATGTGACCATCTCCTCCACCCCATCTCGCTGTCCATCCCCAGCTTGCCCCCTATTTCTGCCCATCTCCTCCCTCTACCTATCGCATTCTTCATGACCCTACTCTCCTTACCTGTCCATTAACTCCTGTCCCCATCTCCAGCTGTCCATATGCCCCTTCACTGTCTATTTACACTTTACCACCCAGCTCCCCTCCACCGTCTATGTCTTGCTTCCCACCTGCATAATACGTTTCCCCTGTCTCTGACCATCCCAAAATCTCTCCTATCTCTGCCCATCTTATCCTCTCCACTATTTGCTCCTCCTCCTTCTACTGTCTATCTGTCTGTCTCTCTCTCCCTCCACCCCTCTCTCTGCATCTTCTTCTTTTCCTTTTCCTTTTTCTCTCTCTATCTCTCTCTCTCTCTTTCTCTCTCTCTCTCTCTCTCTCTCTCTTTCTGTCTCTCTCTCTCTTTCTCTCTCTCTCCCCCCTCCTCTGTCCATCTCCTTCTGTCCAACTTCCTTGGCACCTCTCTCTGTTCATTTACTTCTCCCTACTTTTCCTTATACATCTCCTCATATCATCCCTCTCTTTGTGCATCCTCTACTCGATCCATCTTAACCTCCTCTTCCCCCTGAGCCCATCCACACATCTAGTAACTGCAAAGACGTTGATAATGATATTACTGCCACAGCACACCTGTCATGCTGAGGAACCTATATGTCAGCAGCTTGAAAACCATTTCTGCCCCTGATGTGCCGGCTGAACTGCAAAGCAAATGGATAAGGCAAGCTGATAGAGCATGCCTGTCGTGCATGGCAGCCTGCATGGGATGGAAAACTATTTCTTGCCCTAATGTGTAGGCTGTCCAGAAAAGCAGCTCTATAAGTCAGGCTGACACTGCTCCCACACAAAAAATTGTCTTCTAGGCAGCCTACATGTCAGGTGACGAAAAATTTTTTTGCCCATATATCCACTTCTATCAGAGGAAGAGGATACTAAACTCACAGTGATGAAACTCATGAAGTGTGCTGCATGTGCGGCAAATCTGGTTGAAATCGATCCAGTGGTTTGCGAGGAGATCCTATTAAAAGCATAACCAAAAATCTCTTCAGAATCATTCTTGTGGAATTATACTGTTATGGAAGTAAACAGTCTTGGGAAGATTCTGCCCTGATGTATATTCAATCTGAAGCGGATGATGCTGTAACGACATGCCACTACATCTGAGATGAAACTAATATAGGAAAAAAAGGTGTAAGGGAAAAATCGCAAGAAGAACAAGGGATGGGAAAAGAAAATTAATGAGAACCAGCAGTGGAAACAGGTGAAGAAAATCATCTAAGACAGAGTGTGAGGATGGAACAATCGATAAGAAGAAAGATGTATTTTATTTTGTCTCTCTGCTTCCCATTAGAAGACTTGTATGCATTTAGAAACAGAAAATTAATAGATCTCTTCCACACAGTGACACAGTATAATCGCTATGGGCTCGACCACTGAATGCGACGTGCACGGACGATAAACAATTAAGCGATTGAATATGGCAATGTGTCCCAAAGCTGCAGTGAAAATGCAAATACCGCTGCCATTTCCAGCGGTGCGCATCAAGCGGACCGCGAGGATCAGGACACACATTTTTCAACTGACAGACCTGGGCGGAAACAGTAGCGGCGTCGGCGCCGCTGTGGCCGGCGCTGTTGCACACAATTACGCGGATAAATATTTATGCCGGCATTTTCATCGCGCGACGGCGCGGCCGCGACTGACCGAGAGCCGCAATATTAATCACACATTCAGTCCCCGGGAAGCACTTTGAACGGGACTTTAATTACTGTTTACTCGGTCGCAATTTGCCGTTGTGTTTGACCGGCGCCGGGGCCCGGCATAAATCAAATTACTCGCCGTTCCAGTCGGGTGCTCGCCGGCCAGCCGCCGGGGACGCCGCCGTTGCGTTGCGTTGTGTTGCGTTGCGCTGCGTTCTGCGCCGCGTCCCGCGCTTTGTTCGCGGTTACGGGCAACCCGCGGTGTGCCGGGGGCTGTGCCCGATTCAGTCGGACTGTCACGCTGACGTGGCGATGCACTGATGGCCACGGAGCCGCCAAACAGCTACCTGCCGGCGCACTTTTCTCCAGCCGCGAGAGTACTCCCACACTCTAGCAACTGATGATGCCCTGACAGATCTACCGCGCTTTGTAGCTCGAAGACCCAGCAGAGTTTACTTTTAACTGACTACACATACATGGTGATTCAGCCCCCCCTACCGATGGGTTCTATGCAACCCGCATCACCTTCAAATAACGTGCGCCAGATTTTCATATTGTCTCGCACGCTACACGTGAACTATTAGCCATACAGAAAAAATGAGCAGGACATTATTGCAGGAAATTTAATGTACTTAAATTACGTACTGGAATATGTTTCTGTTGGAGGCCACAATTTTCGAGTTATTAAAGAAAAATAAATGTCTTCTGGCAGTTTTTCTTGAATAATTCGAAGACTACGGCCTCTAGAGAAAAAATATCATTGTAGAAAATTTGATTACATTAATTTTCCTGCAAAAAGATACTGTTTATTTTTTTCTATAGGAATAATACTTCACACGTGGCAGACAAGGGAATATGATAAACCTGCACATTGTAATTGAAGGCATTGTGGGTTGCACATAACCCAAAGGTACAGGCAGCTGCATGATCCTGCATACTCTTCGAGACAATGTACAGTAAGGCACAGATCCAGATGAGTGTATGGGAGAGGGGAAATTGTGTCCCGGAGGTCACAACCCCACCAAACGACGTTTCAACAACAGTGTTTATACAAACAATCCTGTTGGAAGAACATCCGCAACTGAGCATTATACTACAGATTGAAAATACAACTTCAGTTGTAAATTTCTTTTTATTATCACGACCGGTTTCGGGCTCTCATAACCCCATCCTCAGGTGTCGCAACTGTGCTGTGTCCTCCGAGATCCGCGGTGGACGTGTACTATGCGCGGTGTGCTCCCTATGAGCGCACTTCAGCCGCAGTTGGAGGAAGCAAGGTAGGATTTGATCAGGGTTAAGAGAGACAGCGGAGAGGATGGTGAATGGGAATTGGCAGTTGGTGGGGAGCAGAGGGAAAGAGAATGCGATCTGATAGTTTTATTATCAACGTTAAAGACAGGTACCTACCACTGCTGGAGTTAACAGGAAACAGACTCATGTAGGACAAGGAGCAGGAAATGTGCAGGACACTTCCACTCAGATTGGGAGTCTAAAGATATGCAAAATATTAGGAAGAAAAAAGGGCTGCTGCTAGGTAACAATCATAGGGATCGGATTGCACGTCCTCACTAACAGGAAAGTTGAGTGGCAGCGTACCAGGCCTCCAGCATTTTCAAATTAAACTCAGGACTAAGCCAAGTGAATGAGGATTTAGGATATTTACGTAAGGATTTTTGAAAAGAGAACAGTGTCGTGATAGTGGATGGGTTGAGAGGCATTTAAGACAGGGATGAGTCATAACACACAAGTGGTGAACTGGACAAGATAGCTTTCGTTCGTGATGAACACTAACCTGTTGATGCTACGTACTGATGTGCTTGATGCTAGTACAGTAGAGCAATGAGTCGCATGTCAACACAAGCACCGAAGTCAACATTACCTTCCTTCAATTGGGCCAACTGGCGGCTAATCGAGGAAGTACAGTACATACTGACGAAACTAAAATAAGCTCTAACATGGAAATTAAGCGTTTCTGGACACATGTCCACATAACATCTTTTCTTTATTTGTGTGTGAGGAATGTTTCCTCAAAGTTTGGCCGTACCTTTTTGTAACACCCTGTATAAGACAAGTGTCTGGCGCAGTTGTGACATCGGTTACTACTGTAAAATGGCAGGTTATCAAGATTTAAATGAGTTTGAACGTGGTGTTATAGTCGGCCACGAGTGATGAGACACAACATCTCCGAGACAGTAATTCGTGGTAAGGTCTTATGGGAACAGACTGCTGAGGTCATCGGTCCCTAAGCTTACACACTACTTAATCGAACTTAAACTAACTTACGCTAAGGACTACACTCACACCCATGCCCGAGGGAGGACTCGAACCTCCGACGGGGTGAGCCGCGCGAATCGTGACAACGCGCCCTAGACCGCGCGGCCATCCCGTGTGGTTAGACAGTATTGAAGTGGGGTTTCACGGTATGACCATTTCACGAGTGTACCATGAATATCAGGAATTCACTAAAACATCAAATCTCCGACGTTGCTGCAGCCGGAAAAAGATTCTGTAAGAACGAGACTAAGGACGAATAGATTTCAATGCTGGCCATCAACAAATGTCAGCGTGTGAACGATTCAATGAAACATCATCGACATGGGCTTTCGGAGCCGAAGGCCCACTCGTGTGCCCTCGATAACAGCCTAACCTGGGCCCGTCAACACCGACGTTGGACTGGAAGCACGTTGCCAGGTTGGACGAGTCTCGTTTCTTACTGTATGGAGCGGCTAAACTTGTAAGGGTATGGAGACAACCTCATGACTCCATGGATGCTGCATGTCTACAGGGGGCTGTTGAAGCTGGCGGAGGATCTGTAATGGTGGGGGGCGTGTGTATTTGGAGGTACATGGGACGCCTAAAACGTCTACATACTATTCTGACAGGTGACACGTACCTAAGCATCCTGTCTGATCATCTGCATCCATTCGTGTCCATTGCGCATTCCGACGAATCTGGGCAATTCCAGCAGGACAATGCGACACTCCACATGTCCAGAATTGCTACAGAGTAACTCCAGGACACTGTTACGTGTTTAAACACTTCCGCTTGCCACCAAACTCCCCAGACATGAACATTATTGAGCGTACCTCGGTTGCCTTGCAACATTCTGTTCAGAAGAGATCTCCACCCCCTCGTACTCTTACGGATTTATGGTCAACCCTGCTGGATTCACTGTGTCAATTCCGTCCAGCAGTAGTTCAGACATTAGTCGAGTCCATGCCACGTCATGTTGCGGCACTTCTGCGTGCTCGCGGGTGCCCTACACGATATTAGACAGGTGTACCGGTATCTTTGAGACTTCAGTGTAGTAATTACTGTAAATAAATTTACATCTCTTTCCAATTTTTATATTAATTTCATTGCGCTAGCAAAGACGTATTTCACTGTGCCCATACCCTCTCACAGCATCGGTAACCTAACGTATTTACCACTGTAAAATCTCTGAAAATATTTGCTTTGTTACTCATGCGAAGTTGGGCCACGCTTTGTAAACGTTTATCATGCGGGCAGCGATTAAACATAGAATGGCATGGTTTAAAGCGTTTTTCAGTGAACTGAATAGCACTCACGTAGGGCGCGTCCAAAATGCGTTAATTTTAAAATTTATGACAAAATCGCGGGACAATTTTGTCATCGGGAATTGTACAGCGCTTAAGTTTGGAGCTCATTTCAGATTTTACAAATCTCAGAACCTTTTCATAAATTTTTAGATACAGATCAAAACAATTAAATTTCTCGTAAAATTTATCGAATTGTAAACGGAAACTATCTGTCTGTCCCCCTGCAGCAAACCAATAACAAATGCGAAACGAGACTCTAGCACGAAAGTAAGAATGTAAGAAAACACCCATCTGAAGACAGATTTGCAAAGTATCCGAAATCTGTCATGGTATGAATCAAATAAATCTTTTCAAACCACGCTTGTGGCTGGTTACTCTTTAAATTTATAAAGATTATACCGACAGAAACTTTCGTGACATGGTGGGAAAAAGCAAGTGGATGCAAAGTAAGTAGTTCAGATTAGATTAGATTAGTTTTTCGTCCCATAGATCCGTGCTGAGGAGATCCTCATGGATGTGGAACTTGTCATTTTTTTAAGCTGAAATAACAATACTAGTAGTATGAATATATACATCATTTGTTTCAATTAAAAAATTCGTCAATGGAGTAGAAGGAGTTGGCCACTAGTAAGTCTTTCAGGCTCCTTTTAAACTGATCTTTATTTGTAACTAAATTTTTTATGTTTGCTGGCAAATGATTGAAGGTGAGTGTTCCTGAGTAGTGGACCGCTTTTTGAACAAAAGTAAGTGCTTTTAAGTCCTTGTGCAGATCATTTTTGTTCCTGGTATTGTATGTATGAACTGAGGTGTTTGTTGGAAAAAGAGATATGTTATTTAGGACAAATTTCATTAAGGAGTAAATATACTGAGAGGCAGTAGTTAGTACACCCAGTTCTTTGAAGAGGTTTCTACAGCACGTCCGTGAATTTACTCCACAAATAATACGTACTACACGCTTTTGGACTCTGAAAACGTTTGTTTGACTTGAAGAGGTACCCCAAAATATTATAGTAATTGTACCATATGACATTATGGAATGAAAGTAGGCAAAGTATGCAAGCTTTTTCATTTTTATGTCGCCTATGTCTGCTAACAGTCGAACTGCAAATACAGATTTGTTAAGGCGTTTCTGCAGTCCTGTGGCGTGCTCCTCCCAACTGAATTTATTATCAAGTTGTAATACCAGGAATTTAAGACTGTCAACCTCTTCTGTCTGCTCTTCTTCATACTTTATGCATATGCTAGGTGGAAACCTCTTACAGCTTCTGAATTGCGTATAGTGAGTCTTTTCGAAGTTTAATGTCAGTGAGTTGGGTTTAAACCATTTGTTAAAATCCATGAAAATATCATCAGCAGATCTTTCTAGAACTACACTCGACATACTATTTATTGCAATACTTGTGTCATCTGCAAACAAAACGAACTCTGCTCCTGGCAGTGTAACTGATGAGAGATCATTAATTTACACAAGAAAAAGCAATGGCCCTAAGATGGATCCTTATGTATAACGCAACCTGCCAGCAGATAAACAGAGCAGGGGGGGGGGGGGCGATATGACGTCAGCTGTTTGCAGAACAGTGACTGGGTTGTAGCTGGGTGTGGTGGTGGGGGGGAGGGGGGGGGGCGGAGTACGACCCGCGAGCTGTGCAGGGCGGAGGAGCCACCTGTTGCTGGGGCAGTGGGCAGCGCAGCAGGCTGCACACAAAGGGGTCCCCGGGCAGGAGCAGCGAGTAGCCAGCAGCCAGAAGGCGGCCACACGGATTCCTGCGGGTCCCGCCACGAGAACAGAAGAACAGAGCACAGAGGGAGCCACTCCGGCCGGCCGCGCGCTGCCGCAACTTCACTCAGGTTATTTACCGGGAAAAACAGGCTCCTCCCGAGCGGTAGCGACTTAATTCAACCAGCTCTTTTCTGAGGAAGGGTCTGTCAGGATACCTGTGTTTGTCCACACTCTAACTGCAAAACTGTCATGGGTATACTACAAATATGGGCAAGTCCAAAATTGTCATTTTACAGATATAAAAATAAAACTTTCCACCATTTAAAGTGAAGCATGAAAAGCGTCCAAATGATGTTAATGGCATGTTAAACAGCAACACATTTTTCAATGATGATCTTCCTTAAGTGTCTAGTCTATAGTTAATTCTTAAGAAACATTTTTTTCTTTGGACATGTCTTGTTTTTGTCGAAAATTTAGAAAAGAGAAGGCTCTAATATTTTTCACAGGACTAATTTCCCGCATTTTCAAAACGTTGTGGGGGAAGTATGTAACAATGAATACGAGACAATACTATTCTCTTTACAACAAACTGAAAATAGAGGTTTATTATTCCTAGTGTTTTCATTATTAGTTGTTGTCATCCTCACACCCATCACTATCATCATCATCACCATCATCATCATCATCATCATCAACATCAACATCTATATCTATCTCCTACTCTTCGTTACAATTTTCGTCTGGGATACCATAAAGGAGATTCCTGTACGAGGTTTTGTTTTCTTCTTCCAGCAACTGCGTTAAACTACAGTGATCTCAGGCTTTAGCTGGCTAAATACCTCCATTCATGTCGTACAGCCGATGTAGATCCAAAGTAGTATGCTCTGTAGTAGGACCTCTCTTAACAATCATACGCCTCCTCCCTGGGACAAAGTAAGAGTTTTTCAATGAGACACAAAACATATCTTGCACGTCATTCTAAGTCATTCGTACCTGCTGTTGTTTGAATGGAAGTTTAGGCGTTTTCAAACAAAATGACTCAGGAGCACGTTTAATATCAACGTGATCATCATGTTTCATTATTTTCAGCTGGAATGGATGAGATAACGCAAGGGTTTCCTGATGTAAGCTTCAGAAAACTCTGCAGTCTTTGTCTTCCGCTTCTTGTGTCCTATCAGTGAGAAGCCTTGATCATTTCGTGAATAGCTTTATCCTCGCACTGGAATCACATGTGTGATTCTTTTGTAGACCTTCAAGATGTGCACTTCAGTATTCAAGAACTGAACCATAACTTTTTTTTTTTTTATTCTATCGAGGACAACTGACTTCTTCGATTTTCTAATGGAATGATCTTCATTTAGTTCACACATGAATGGGAATTCATTATGCAAACTGAATCTCACTTATCTGCCAGATTCTGAATCTCAAAAGCATTGTACCATCATTGCATAGGAAATGACATCTGACTACAAGTACGATAGGTGCCAGTCTTTGATTTTATCAAACTGAACAGTTAACCAGCGATTGTGTGTTAGAATATACGTAATTTCATTTCATGCCTACAAAAGCCTCTGCTCTGTTCAGGTGCAATGCCTCCCCTGCTACAAATTGACTCTTCTCAAAATCTTAGTTAAATGAACAACCGGCTCTGGTATCTTGTTTATTTTTTGGACACTTACCATACATTACAATATCCTTCTGCATCCCGTACGCTCTGTGCTTGGCTATTCCTTGTAGGCTAAGGAATTCTACTTAACAAATTGGAATATCCCTACCTTCAATTCTCAGCTTACAAGAAAATGTAGCTACATAATTACGAGCCTATCTTTGTCTGCAATCTGAGGAAGCATCCTCTGAATGTTTTGCTTAGTAATCAGACAGCAAGATGAGAATAGGAAACCTATGAATCCCGTACTTATCCGGCTTTGTAGGAATAACAAAGGGCTATTCTCCTTTTTTTAGGAGGCCCGGATTTTCAAATGTATACTTCTTTGAATCTGTGTGGCTTTCGCCTAAACGAATTCCGCCATCAAATACATGTGGTAACAGAAGAGCAAGACGGTATTAGCTCCTAAAAGTCCGTTTTTGGATTCGTCGAGCTTTTGTACTAAGCCCTGCAGTTAAACTTATTATTACTTATTGTATAGCTCAGTAAACAGGATCACGATAATGATAGAAAGAAGACCGAGTAAAGCCCTAACACATATTTAAAATAGACTTCAGGATGAAACCCTAATGATGAAGTGTATTGTCTCTCGGAGAAAAAAAAAAAAAAAAAACATTGAGTAAATAAAGAGCTCTACTCGAATTATTGGTGACAAGTAAAACTATACTAACGTTATAAAGGCTGAACGACGGTTACAAATAGGATGAACAGTGCTCCATTAATAAAATTCTGATGGAGCTTCCTGCGGGCACAAGCGATCGCTCGGTTCTACGCGTGCGTGTGTAGGTGCGTGCGTGCCTGGATGTGTGTGTGTGTGAAAGAAAGTGGGAGACAAAAAATTGGTACAACAAAAACCTAAACAGATGCGGGACCAAGGTAGAGAAGCCATGTAGTTAATACCAGTGGGATGATAGCCCACGCACACTTTCTCAGCGACGTTGCAATGTAACTGATGTTGGTTTATAGACGATATGTCAAAGGATTACAACAAGGAAGACAAGACAAATTTACTCTTCTGCCCATTGTACGTGCAACGTCAGAGAGTATGGAAAATGAAATTGTAATTATTACGAGTATTCTGTATAGTAGGCAGAATAGAGAGTTAAATGTGTGCGCCATGTAGGGGCATGCACGCTGCGAAGTTTAATACGCAGTGCTGCCACCAGCGGCGGGGAATCGAGTCAAAATGAGCTCGGTTGACAAATATGGAATACATGATTCCATACTATTTCATCTTTGCAGAAGCCATCAGTCCTAGTAATGGCGCAACAGTGTCTATAAACCAGGTCACAATGCTGACCAAGGTAATAGTCGACCTTGTGTATCGAGGTAGGACAGGAGAGTACGGGAAATAAGCGGTCTTGCGTTATCTTGTTCAAAGAAAATGTAACAAAGACTTCGAAGATAGGCTATGCCTCCGGCCTTTTCATGCGATAACTGTAAAACCTTGTGTGAAACGATAACAACGCATATTTAAAATAAATATGAGGATGAAACTCTGACGATGAAACGTATTGACTTTCAGAAAAAGAATCCCTTGAGTGAATAACGAGCTATAAATCCAATTTAAGAATCAGAGACGGTCAAGTTGTGTATCAAATGACATCCCATAACGTCTCGCCAGTTGTTGGAGCCCTCTGACGAAGATGAATGCAATCTAGCAAAGCACCTTCTCCTTGGAGGCACCACCGATGTAATGGCGCAACAGTGTCTATAAACCAGGTCACAATGCTGACCAAGGTAATAGTCGACCTTGTGTATCGAGGTAGGACAGGAGAGTACGGGAAATAAGCGGTCTTGCGTTATCTTGTTCAAAGAAAATGTAACAAAGACTTCGAAGATAGGCTATGCCTCCGGCCTTTTCATGCGATAACTGTAAAACCTTGTGTGAAACGATAACAACGCATATTTAAAATAAATATGAGGATGAAACTCTGACGATGAAACGTATTGACTTTCAGAAAAAGAATCCCTTGAGTGAATAACGAGCTATAAATCCAATTTAAGAATCAGAGACGGTCAAGTTGTGTATCAAATGACATCCCATAACGTCTCGCCAGTTGTTGGAGCCCTCTGACGAAGATGAATGCAATCTAGCAAAGCACCTTCTCCTTGGAGGCACCACCGATGGATATATCCATCGTCATGCTGTACATCGAACAGGAACCCATTTAAAAACACGAAGATGCTCTGTAACTTTGTTCTGGAATATAATTAGACCCCATTCTGTGGCCGTGAGAAGGAAACCTGCAAGGATAGTCGCCTTGCTGCGAGTCAGTGGGGCGCGAGACGTCATTGCACTGTGTACGTGGCGGCTTGTCTTCGTCCAAAGAAATCTATTTGCTTGCGAATGTACATTTTCGTGACCACTGCTTTCAGCAATCACATGACCAGTGCCTACATTCCTGCTAAATTTTTCTGCAATCTCGCAGAAGGAACGTCCAGCTTCTTGTAACCCTATTTCAAGACTATGTGATGGTTCGCCATAAAGGTATTCTCGACGAACATCAACTCGCGACTTCCAATATCGAAGGTAACAAATGCTCACGACCGTTACAGTGTGTAGTTAAAGCAAATTTACAATGAAATGAATACCCCTAGCTGCATGCAGGCGTTGATATAAGTCAACGGGGACAGTTGAAAATGTTTGCCCCGACCTGGACTCGAAACCGGGATCGCCTGCTTACATGGCAGACGCTCTGTCCATCTGAGCCGCCGAGGACACAGAGAATAGTGCGACTGCAGGGACTTATCTCGGGCACGCCTCCCGTGAGACCCCCAGTCGCAGCTTATTGTTCCGCACTACGAGTATATTCATAGTGCCCCTGCCCATTATACTCATTAATCGCGGCTTTATTGCCGATTCCCGTAAGAGTTCGGGCACTATTTGTGCATCCTCATGGAGGCAATAATAGCGCAACTCTTTTGTTGCTGACACGAAATTTTAATAGACATTATCTCTCAGATGTAGAAACATGCCTAACGTGTGTTTGTGTCGCAAAACTCCTTTCTGGTGCTGTGTTTTTTTTTCTCAGTGTAGTAGGACTGATGACCATATAAAAGGAGGTACATCCGCTTCAATAGGACCATATCAAATAAAACTTGTCATTTAAGAAAGAGACCAAGCTGTTTTCATTTAAATATCGCAGAAAACTCAGATATAAAAATGTTATCCAAAATATCAAAATAAAATTTTTTGGCAGACGTGTCTTGCGTTCATAGTTAACAAAGAATTTGAATTATAGTTGTGACAGCTTTATGACACTTGTTTTCACATTTTCTGTTTGGTAATAGTTTTAGACACGCATTTAACTATTTAAAATATTTTGCTTCTTGGCTTGCTGGGGATGTAACACATACAAATTCAATAACCCAGGTTTAGTTTCCTCTTAAACAATAACACCATTACAGTTCACTGAGCGAATTGCTCTACAGAACAGAAGAATACAACGGAATATAATCGCTAATGGTATTGTACCTAAACTTCAAATCTTCGCGTTGCCGACTACCTTAGTTGTTACTTATATGTGAATATCATATTTAGTTTAAGATCATGTATCTTATTCTTGTGGGTCTGGCCTGAATGATTTCAGCGTATAACGATGTCCAAGATATGACATCCTCTCTAAAGCTGGACTTGATTTTTCTGAATCAATTTGTTAGAGTACAATCCATTTCAGAGATCATTTACAAGAAGTAACTAATTTTTATTAGTTAACGTTTTTGCATTTCCACGCAGTATTATAGACTGGCAATGTTATTGCAGTTTAAAGTTCTGGTAACAGTAGTACAGCTGAAACAAGATATACTTGCATTTTTGTGATTCATTTACAACAATGTTACATAAATAGTTAGTAATGTTTGATTTGCCCCATATTTATAAGGGTCAAACAAATGAAAACGAGATATGGAAAAGAACTGTTTATTACTTCAAAACCAATCGTCGTACTTGTCAATACATTTATCTCACTGTCAGGATAGATGGTCACTGCCGTCATGGAGAAATGTTCTGCGGTAGCCTTCTGAACCATGATTATGCCTCCAAATAGTCCATGTATCCATAACTTTGAAGCCCCGAAGAAAGAAATAGCTACCTTTGATTGGCTTCAGACGAAGAGGTAGACTCCTCGGTACAGTTTTGGTTCCGCAGTCAACTATAAACATTGTTTAATCAAAGCAATGACCGTCATGTCTCATGGTGGGGTACATATATTATCAGTTATAGCTACTAATTTGGAACTACTAAGTAGTTTACTCATTTTTCCATCGGTCTCGTTTTCATTTGACTGCCCCTTGTAAATGGCACTGCCGAACTGGGACCTACTCTTGTCAGACGGGCACGGCATTACGTGGAACGGTCTGTGACGCTGGCACATGGATCAGCACGTCGCCGAACCCTCCAATCGTTGTTTCCAGTGGATGAATCCTGATTCTTCCGTTACTTCTCTATTCAAGCACCTCCTCATTTTGCCTCACAAAGGCAGAGTGAGCGCCTTAGAGACCTCTCTAAGTCGGGAGAAATCTGAGGAGGAATCGGGACTCGAATCTTGGTACTTCGCCGGCCGCGGTGGTCTAGCGGTTCTAGGCGCTCAGTCCGGAACTGCGCGACTGCTACGGTCGCAGGTTCGAATCCTGCCTCGGGCATGCATGTGTGTGATGTCCTTAGGTTAGTTAGGTTTAAGTAGTTCTAAGTTCTAGGGGACGGATGACCACAGATGGTAAGTCCCATAATGCTCAGAGCCATTTTTGAACCTTGGTACTTCGTCACAGAAGGCAGCGGCAGCAGCCATTCGGCTGCGTAGGTGGACAGGTAATTCATGTTAGGAATGTGAATGTAGACACAGGTTATTATTTTATCAATTGATTATTATCTGAATCAGGGTCCTAGGTCTATTGCAAGTGTCATGTTATCAATGATGAATTTTGTAAGTCATGACAGTTGTCGATGTTGCCAAAATGTAAAAGACGACGAATTTTCTCGACTTGAAAATTCCGAAACAATTAACTCATTAAGGGGAGTAACAAATGCCTATACTGATAATGTTGAATTTAACATTTTTATGTCCCATTTTCTTAGGAATTATCCAAGATAACGAGACAATACCTATCCAGGATATCGAGTCACATAAAATACATTCATTGATCTACTATCAAATGTCTAACTTTCTTAGCAATCAACATATAAATTTTTAAAGAAAAGTATTTAATTTTTTAAAAAAAGTATATTTTATGATCAAACTAGTTTCTGAGATAAATGAAAACAGTGGCAAAAAGTAGTTTTTCGAAGACTGTACTTGAAATGCGAGGGAAAGGAAAACTCACTATTGAATAAGAAGACTGCCTAAAACTGTCCAGCTTTGTAATCTTTGTCTTCTTGAGGGTCAGCCGCATGTAATCCCTTTCTTTGTCTGAGATATTTTGCTGACCATAATTTATATCTTAGAGACTCGCTGTCTATCTAGTTCTTGTAGGATTGCTTCTGTATTATGGACAGAGTTAATTCTAAATTCAGAACCTTCGTTCTGTCTGCATTTCCGTCATTGAATGTGGTCAGAGCATCATTGACCTCAATCCTATTTTCAAGCCCACAAATACATTTTTGGGCTCCCTGCTTCATAAAACATTGTTGAAAGACTCAGTTTCAATTCGAATTTTTCCTGTGGGGTATTTCTTAATGGTTTTTAGTGCACTTAAACCTAGTGCTGAACTGATATCACTGGCACTGGTTTCACTACACTCTTCATTACTGTTTACAGTCTTCTTCTTGGAAACAGTTGGTGGTGAAGAACGCTGTTCGGAACAGCTTGTCCTAACCTCGGTCTCTACACGTAAACTTCCAACGGGACGTGATGTGTGGAATCTGTTTCATTTATTCCTTCTCTTCTTAAATATTCGCTTTGGTGCAGTCATATAAAATAAGCAATTTAATAAGCAACCGGTCCAAATATACCCAACGAAACATGTAGAGCGCCTTCACAAAACGTGGATTATACCATGCATTATACCACAACCGGGAAGGGATATCACAGCAACCAATGTAGCCAACCTATGCAACAGGATGTTTACTATAAAACCACATGAAACATCGCCTTCTAGAAAAAAAAAATTCCCCAAATATATTGTAACTGAACGAGTGCTGACGGAACCTGTAGAAATTACTTGTGTATTAAATAATTTCAAAATAAATTAAAATTGATTTTGTATTTTTAACGTAACTAAATTTTATGATCCCATTATTACAAAATTTGATTGTATCAGAATAGTGACTGACTTTCCCAGTGCGAGATTAGATGTGTCCAATTCTAATCAAAACTAATTGTTTCAAATGCAGGAAGTACGCTTTACAGCTGCCGAACAGCCTTAACAGATGTGACCGCCTCAGTAATTTTGGTTATGCTAAGTTAATACAATAAATCACGACGAAATAAATAACCTATACAATTTTAACAGTAAGAGTGGGCAACAGAAGAATGCTTACAAGTATATATAACGATGTATACGCTTTATATAAGTAAAACTAAAATGGTGATCAGTCTCCATCTATTTTATGTACTATGTATTAAAAATAGGTTACGTAAAATATAATAGTGGTACAACGAGGGCACACTCTATGCTTCCTAGCACAGTCACTGGACGGCAACGGCGCTCCACACACACGAAAACAATATCTGTAATCCGTTTACGCGCCAAAACGGCTACAAGTAGCATGTAAACAGTAATCTCCCATTACAGTTTAGTGGACAAGTGACTGGTGACGGGCTAACGAACATGAGCGTCGACAGACTGTGTTGTTTTATGACTTATGGATATGCGTGCTCGCAATACGTAACAGCGTCACAAATGTATTTAATAGTAATGACAACGACGTATAAAGATCTAGAGGGTTGGATCCCCTCTTCCGAAAGCGTCAGATTGCAAAGCCTGGGCTACTCTCAGGGTGGAATCTCCGTCTTCGAAGATTGTGTGTGTTTGTCTGTCTGTCTGTCTGTCTGCCCGCCGCTTGCTGCTGTCGCTGTCGCTGTCGCTGTTCGTCAGTCCGTCCGTCCGTCCGCCTGCCTGCTGGCTGTCCATCGCCGTCATCGTAACCGCTGCTGCTGCCGCCGCCGCCGCCGCCTGCTCTTCGTCCGTCTGTTCGCCGCCGACCATCGCCGACGCCGCCTGCTGTTCGTCCGTCTGTTCGACGCTGCCCATCGCCGACGCCGCCTGCTGCACTTCCGTCTGTCCGTCGCCGTTCGTCTGCAATGAGTACTCCCACCTCCACCGTCATCTACACCTCCCTCTCCCCCTCTCCCACAGTCACTTCCTGGAGTGCCGCCCCTGGCCTCCCTCCTTCCACCTCCCCTTCCATTCCCCCACTTACCCATCCCCCTATCTCCTCCCTTGCTGTATACCCACACCTCTACACCCTTCGTCCAGCCTCCACATCCTCAACAGCTCCCACTACTACCCCCGCCCTCACGTACGCCTCTGTTACCGCCTCTGCTGCCGCCCCTCAGGTGGTTGGCTTCCCCTCTCTCACCGACCCCGTCGCTTCATCTTCTGCATCTCCCGCACGCATCACGTCGCGCCGAGCCACCATCGCCACCACTGAACCAGCTGCTTCTCCCGGTGCCTCCACTACGCCACAGGGATCTGCCACCCGCCACCTCCCTCTCCTCCCCGTCCCTCTCCCCTCCTCCCAGCCTCCAGCCTCCAAAAAACCCCAAAAGCGCGTCCTTAACGACTCTGCTCCCGCCACTTCCCACAAAAAATCAACACCACCTCCCCCTCCCCCTGCCGTCACCATGGACACCACCCCTCCTCCTGCCACCCCTAGCTTGGCACCCACCCTCCACACCTTTGTCCTGTCAACTCCCGATCCTAAGTTCCTCGACGCTCGTACCCTCACCAAGGAAATATGAAAGTACTTACCTGGTGCTCCCATGTCCCAACTCATTCCCCGCAGGGACTCAGTCCTTATCAAGTCCCCGTCCCCATCCTTTCACACAGACCTCCTGCGAAAACTCCCACGAGTTATGTTTGGCCCCCACGCCTCTCTGACACCCTTCCTTTCCGCTTCCACTCCTCATCAGCCCCAGCCTCCCCGTCGCCCCCCCACCTACACCTCTGTGATCACCAAGCTCAGCCCGGTGATCACAGAGGATGAATTGTTGGTAGAACTGAACTCCCACCTGGACTTGGAAATCCGCTCTGCCCGCCATATCCACAATGCCTCTGGTCCCACCTACCTCATGCGGGTATTCTCCTAGTCTGCCCCATCCATAGACCATCTCCTCACCCAGGGTGCCCTGATATACCACCGTTGAATCCTCCAAATCCCCTCCCCAATCCTACCGTTGCCAGCGGTGCCTGATGTACAATGACCACCTGACTCCCAACTGCAAAAACCCCCCCAACTGTCCCCATTGCAAGGCCTCCCACTTTCTGAAGAACTGCCCCAACCTCGCTGCTCCTCCTTCCTGTAATACCTGCAATGGCCCCCATCCCACATACTCCCACAAGTGTAAAGCTAAACCCCCTCCAGCCACTCCTGAACTTACAGTCCCAGTTCGTCCTGTCGATCCTCCTGTCCATCCTAACAATTCCCTCTGTCCACCCCCCACGACCGAGGACATCATCCGGTTCATTACCGTTGTACTCCAAAACATTCACCCTTTTCAGCGCCCGCACACCTTCCAACAAATATCCCTTGCTGCTCGCTCTGTTTTCCACCTGAACACCTTCGCCACTTACTCCTACAACCAAGCCCACTTCACCTCCACCCGCCTCGACACCCTAGTTTAAGTCTCTTCCCTTCCCTCTCTTCCCCCCCTCCTTCCCGTCATGGCGCGGCACGAGTCTTGCATCCTCTTCCAGAACATTCGCTCCTTCCGCTCCAACAAATACCTCCTCATGCACACCCTCTCCCACTACCAGGTCGGCACCTTCCTCTTGAACGAAACCTTTCTCCAGCCCCACCATTCTATCTGCACCTTTCCCTATATCCTCCACCACACTGATGCTCCTGGTCCTCGTGCGCAGGGTGGAGTCGCGGTTGGCCATCTTAAGCATATCCCCGTCTGGCCACAACCTCTCCTCAATGACCCCACTGAACACCTTATCCTTAGCGTCTTCTTCCCCTCCCTCACCATTACCTGTGCCACCATCTATGTCCGCTCCACTGCTCCTCTTCCTTATGACTTCATCTCCCCTCTCCTTTATCTTTTGTATACAGCTGATATGCCCAAGCCACCCCCATCAGTCCACCTTCTCCAGTATGCTGATGACACCGCCTTCCTGGCTCTCTATCCTACCCTTCAACGGTCTCAACATACCCTCCAAACCCACCTTAACCAGTTCACCACTTGGTGTAACCAGTGGTTCCTCCGTCTCAACCCCTCCAAAACCCAGGCAATCATCATAGGCCGCACCACTCGCTCCTTTCGCCTCCATGATTTCTACCTCAACCTTCATGGTCGTCCTATCCAGCTCACCCCCACCCTGAAATACCTTGGCCTCACCCTCGACCGACACCTCACCTGGACCCCTCATCTCCAGACCATCCAGCAGAAAGCCCATTCCCGCCTCCGCCTTCTGAAACTCCTGTCTGGCCGGACATGGGGATTGCATCCTTCTACCATCCTCCACACCTACAAATCCCTCATCCGTCCTATCCTCTGTTATGCCAGTGTTGCCTGGATCTCCGCCCCCACCCGCTTTTACAAGGCCCTCCAAATCCTTGAACGCCATGCGCTCCGCCTTGCCTTCCGTATCCGCCTTCCTTCCCCCACACGGCTCCTGTATGAACTGATCCCCTTCCCCCACCTCCTCCTGTTCCTCCAACATCTCCGCATCCTTTACATTGTTCGCAGGCTTGATCCCCCCCACCCTCTGGTTTCCTCCTTCCTCTCCACCCCCCGCCCATTGCCGCGCCTCTATCGCTGTATCCCTCCCTCTCTCTGCCTCCACACCCTCCATCTCCTTCATCAGGGCAATTTCCAACGCCTCCCCCTCCCGGATGACGAACTTCGCCATGACATCTACCCTTCCTTCCAACTATAACCTGGCCTTGTTGCCCCCCCCCCCCCCTCCCCAGGGCCCCCTTTTTCCTCTTCCCTCCTCCTCCCAGATCGGATTTTCCTCCATCCCCCCCCCCCCCTCCCCTGAGACCCTGCACCCCATACTTGCCTCTTTCCTTCCCACACCCCCCACTACCTGGCCTTCTTCAGCGCGCCCCCCACTCATCTCCTCCATCCCTTCCCCTCCCTCCCTTCTTCAGGTCCCCCTCATCTCCTAGCGCCTGGCAGATCCTCTGTATTGATCATCATCAGTGTGCCACATCAGTGTTGTCTAGTGCTGTTTCTCCTGTGTGTCGAGAGGTGTGATTTTAATTGTGTACTGCCTTGAGGTTCGCCGTCAGTGTTATGTTATGTGCTATGCCATCCGTCGATACCTTTATACTGTGCCTTGTGTTCTTTTAATCGTCGCAGTGTGTGGCTTTTTGTGTGTGCTACTTTTAAACAGTTTTTTATCTTCATTTTAGTCACCCCATTTTTTTGTCTATTGCCTTCCATGTTGTTCCCCCTTTTTTATATCTATGTTCACCTAATTCTCTCCTTTGCTGTTTTTAAATGTCTTCTATTGTTTTGTTCTATGTCTTTCGGCTGAAGAGCAGCGCATATGCTGCTGCCAGCCCGCCCCGATGGGGAATTGAAATACAATAAAGAAAAAAAAAAAGACTTATAAATGTGTCAACTCATTTTAAGTTGACACGACGTAAAGCCACAGAAATGTAAGTTTCATGCTTACGCAATTACATTTTTCATTCTGTATAATCGGCCGAATATCAAGACGCACAACGATTTTGTTAAATAATTTATAAACATTCTGTATTTTTCAGCTGTATTTGATAATGGCCTAAGGCCGAAATTGAAATCGTGAAATAAAGAAAGTGATACAGTCAATTGCGTAAATATGATGTCTTTTATAAAGTCTTAACAGAGTTTCTTACAGTTCCTTTAAGTCTTTGTAAAGGACGTAAAGTGATTTGTACTTTTGGTGATTTGTTTAAAATTTCTCACGCTGATTTGGTGAAAATACATCGGAATTAATGCTTTATCGATACAATGGGGGCACAGGATCATGGTCATTTCAGACAAGTTGAACGAAGTGGGAGGATTAGCGACCGAGGGACGGAAAGGTGTCATAGAGTATATTGCGGCTCTGATGAACGCGGTATTACAGTCTGCAAGCTGTAAAGAAAATGAAGGATCAGGGAAGAAAACATCTTTCGTCACAGAAGCCAAAGAGGCACTCTCGTCCGACGTAGCTGGGTCATGTCACGTTGGTCCTGCTGAAGATGATGTCCCAAGGGGCTACGGTCAACGCCAAACGCTGTTCCGGCAGTATGTTGGATCGTCAACAGAATCTTTAAGAACAAGTGTACAGGAAAAGTGTTACAAGCAGTGATTTTGTCACACGACAAGGCAAAGCCGGTACGCAGACAACGTCACACAGGGCTCTGAATTTTCTCCAATATGAAGTGTTGGATCACACGTCTGAGAGCCCGTATTCATCGCCTTGCCATTACCACGCGTGTGCTCTCCTAAAGTAGGCCATGAAATGTGGTGAATGCCCACCGACGACCAAGTGCTGCTTGACGCTGTGAAAGACGACGCAGAAAGACTCCTACCGCACTGCGACAGTTCCTAGATGGTTCAAATGGCTCTGAGCACTATGGGACTTAACATCTGAGGTCATCAGTCCCCTAGAACTTAGAACTACTTAAACCTAACTAACCTAAGAACATCACACACATCCATGCCCGAGACAGGATTCGAACCTGCGACCGTAGCGATCGCGTGGTTTCAGACTGAAGCGCCTAGAACCGCTCGGCCACAATGGCCGGAACAGTTCCTAGAACAGCGGAGGAGGTTATCTGTAGGCATTTAGAAACCTCATTAATGTGTCTGTCGACTGCTGGGCATCTGTAATGTCTGTTAACACTAGACTACCTTTCATTCGAATGAGTCTTAAATAGGTCATTATTCTAATGGTTCAAATGGCTCTGAGCACTATGGGACTCAACTTCTAAGGCCATTAGTCCCCTAGAACTTAGAACTAGTTAAACCTAACTAACCTAAGGACATCACACACATCCATGCCCGAGGCAGGATTCGAACCTGCGACAGTAGCAGTCTCGCGGTTCCAGACTGCAGCGCCTAGAACCGCACGACCACTTCGGCCGGCCACTTACAGTACATTAAAGCAGCACAAAGATGATGGATTTTCATGTTGTTCCTTGTGTTGTGATGACTGAGTGTGTAACTTACTTGGAATCAATTGCTTAAATTTTTGTGTATTTAATTGATGTTATTAATTAATACTTAGCAGTGACAGAATGAGACTTAGGGATCTACCCTTACGTGCCGCCTTGGCTTGAAGAGTACAAAGATAACACTGGTTTTCATTTGCAATGAAAGTAATATAACATTTTCCGACTACCGCACGAATTTCAGAATGGCGTTGTACAACGTTCGACTTTTGGTCTAAAGAATACAAATCGAAACGTCTAAAGTATAAATTTCAGCAATATAATCATTCCACAGGTTACACTTTGGTTAAAACCCTTTACGAAACTTTCTGTATGTGTAAATTAAATACTTTTCTTTACTGATTCAAATGGCTCTGAGCACTATGCGACTGAACGTCTGAGGTCATCAGTCGCCTAGAACTTAGAACTAATTAAACCTAACTAACCTAAGGACATCTTACACATCCATGCCCGAGGCAGGATTCGAAACTGCGACCGTAGCGGTCTCGCGGTTCCAGACTGACGCGCCTAGAACCGCACGGCCACACCGGCCGGCTTTCTTTACTGACTTTTTCTTCCCACATACGTAGCGTGGTCAACTGCTACCAATTCTGATCGGTAAGAAGACATTTTAACACCATTGTAAAGGATGAGCCAGACAACAGGGGATTTTACTTTATTATATGAGCTTTCAAACGGTAACTTCATTATTCCATTACGGCCAAGCCACGGCTGGCAGTGTTAGCTGCCTGTAAATTCTTTCGTCCCACGGTCTAGTAACAGGAAATCAGCACCGAGGAAGGGCATCATGATCACGCGCCTCCCCCATGTGCTTACGAGGTAACGCCGCCCCAGGTGTCACTTAGTTCCATTGCCGCCCCCGCGGGTTTCTCAGTCCCGAACAATCAGGGCGGAGGAAGCCGCGTGGTGCGTCGAATATACCCGGCCGCCCATCACTGGGCCCGCTCTCTATTGTCTTCTCGCTCTCTTGGAAGCGCGCCCTGTAGCAGTGAACATCTCCCGCTTCTCCCAGTGCTGCGCTGCTGGGGACTTAGTTTTCGCACCCAGCATACCGCTCGGACTGGCCCGATTGGCAGACCCCAACTTTCGTTAGCTTCGCAAACTCTGTTTCACCAAACTCTACACTCTGTTTCACCCTCACCTCCCTAGGCCCATGTGACCCGTTTGTAACATACTTTCGCCAATAAATGGCCGTTGTCTAAATTTTGTCCTATTCATTTCATAACGCCCACCGCCTTCCGAACCGCCCACCATGTACAACCACCTAAAATAGTAAATGGCATCGGAAAAGGATAAATTTATACAAAATACCGTTAAGCAGATAATATCATTGTTTATGATGGAACATAGGTGTCTTATGTTGATGACTGATGAGCTACTACCGGTATGTCACTTAATGTAAAGCAATAATCTGCAGAGATCAGTGTAGACGAACCTGATGTTGGCAGCCGCGCTGCTTAAGGCATCTTGCCACGGTTCGCGCGGCTACCCCCATCGGAGGTATGAGTCTTCCTTCGGGCATGGGTGTGTGTGTGTGTGTGTGTGTGTGTGTGTATGTGTGTGTGTGTGTGTGTTGTCCTTAGCATAAGTTAATTTAAGTTAGGTTAAGTAGTGTGTAAGCCTAGTGACCGATGACCTCGGTAGTTTGGGCCCATAGGAACTTACCACAAATTTCCAAAAATTTTAGGCTAACTTTCATAGGATAACTTTAATGAGGATTTTACTATGTGATAGATAAGAGAGTAGGTAACCGAGCATTAATTTTCAGAAGCGCCTTATTGGACAGGAAAGGAATTAAACTCAATAGAGATGAAATAAGAAGACCAAAATAATGTGCGTTGGAAAGGGGAAATAGGCACACAATACATAACTGTGTGTGTGTGTGTGTGTGTGTGTGTGTGTGTGTGTGTGTGTGCGGTGGGGGGGGGGGGGAGGGTGTTGGGGGTAGTGGATGATCCCCTGGTGTCAGTAATGCCCATCTTTAGTGAGAGGGAATACAGTGGGATTTTAATGCACAAGAGTGTGTGTTAAAAACATTTCTGGAGGTTCTACGAAGTTGAGGTGTGCTTTGGAAGTAACTGAGCCATTGACAGAATTTAACCAAGTAACATAGACAATGACCTCGATGGAATAAATCAATGAAGATGTAACAGTTTGTTTGCTCGTTTGTGTTTTTAGATGACAGTGGCTGTGCTGCTGAGCAGTTGCTAACTAAGGTTTCCGGGTTGGTAATCATTTCACGTACGAGGAAGAAAAGGAGGATTACGGTTTATCGTTGGGACTGTTTGAAACGAAGCGTAGAACAAAACTGGACAAGTATAATGTGGAGGTTTGCTGTTTTCCCCCTTATGGAATCTACCTGAGGATTCTCTTTATTCGATACAGGAAGTCCATGGAAACCATGTAGGGCACGTTAGGTTCTGACGACTGCTATCTACGAAAGCATGCACCACGTGCCACAATGACGTCACACGGAACGTTACGTAGATGAAATCAGATACTTCTATAACACTGTAAATTGCTTTTGCTGTACTAAAGCGTTCGATGAGTACTGCAGAGTTGATCACAAACAAACAAGTTCCTTTTTATACGAACTTTAAAAGTGTTCGAGAACAACTGAAGCTTTTTCTTACTTTTTTCCGTGGTATCTGACAAAAGCCCGAAATGTGTCCTTATTTAATTTTGTTTTTATAATTTAAATGAAACGGTAAAGGCATATTGAACATCCTGAAATCTGATTGGAAGAGGCAATCCTGAGTTTACTATAGGTCCTCATAGTTTCATACAAGTTGTCTATCTGATGAATTAACAAAATTTTACGTCCACGTATTTCTTTTATATCGGGCGATTTCTCGCAATATTTATGGAAATCAATTACGTAACTAACGCACTAAGAACTTTTCAATTCCATTGGGCTGTGTATGATGGAAAGCAGCGTCTGTTACCTGAATAAACTATACTCTTTACTGTGATAGTTTACATTAAAATCAATAAAAACAATCAACTGTCTGATGTAGGTACTCGTTCTTTAATTCTAATCAATGATTATGACGACGATGATGATGATGATGTTTGTCTTGTGGGGCGCTCAACTGCGCGGTCTTCAGCGGCCGTACAAAGTCCCAATCTTTACACAGTCCAATCTCGCCACTTTCACGAATGATGAAATGATGAGGACAACACAAACATCGAATCCCAGGGCAGAGTAAAATCCCAACCCGATCCGGGAATCGAACCCGATTATAAAGACATACTCATCACAGCATCTATTTTGGTCTATAATTATCGTCTGCACAACTGTTAGGAAAAGTGTCAAATTACATCTCGTAAAAAATAAATTACAAAATTATGAAAAAGTACTAAGTTCATTTCCAGGGTGGACAGAATCTGTCTCAAAAGCTTGTAAGGGCGTTGCAGGGTAAGTCGCGCCGAGAAATAATTCTTAAGAAAGAAAACTCGACACCTTGCCCCTTTTTCTAGTTAACTAGTTCTGAAGTCAGCCAATCAGCCCGTTGGGCGTGTAGGTTCAAGTGACCCACCATGGGCGGTGTCACCAAATGTGTTCTTAGTTTTGTTTCCTAAAACTGAACAGCAGAGCGATACGAAAACTGGGCACATTATGGACAGAAACTAAGCCAAAGGCAGAACAGTTCCGTGCGCAATCATCGATGATTTTGAGAACAACTGCCACTAATTGTATCTGGTGGGCCGTTTGAGTATGCGAGTGCCATAGCCTGACAGGCCTACTTGAATGCTAATTAACTCAGAAATGGAGCAATTTATTGATTTTTTATCTTAATAATCACTTCTCAGCACAACCTACCCTGCGACAAACTTCCAACCTTTTCAGACCGTTTCTGGCCACCATGTACAAACGATAACCACTTGCGACGATCCACAGTAGTGTAGGGGGAGTCGAAACGAACAATTTGGTATAGGACAATTGTCGTCTATCAAGCCGGTTCAAAATGGTTCAAATGGCTCTGAGAATTATGGGACTTAACTTCTGAGGTCATCAGTCCCCTAGAACCTAGAGCTACTTATACCTAACTAACCTAAGGACATCACACACATCCATACCCGAGGCAAGATTCGAACCTGCGACCGTAGCGTCGCGCGGTTCCAGACTCAAGCGCCTAGAACCACTTGGCCACAGCGGCCGGCTATCAAGCTGGGACACAGCTTCAAATTGGCCTACCACCGCCAACTGAGCTACAGCGCATTTGCAGAGCGCGAGATTCTCAATACCCTGATTTTCTCTTAGTGGCCTATTTCGTCAAAATTATTAATTTAAGCTTTCCTCTAAGGGTGCTGAAAGAAAACCCATTACAAGCACAGTAGTTTCACAATAAGAAGACCAAAAAAATTACACAATATAATTACTAATTTTATACTGTCGAATTTCATAATACTTTGTGGTAAATTGTACACAAACTTCAAATTTACATTTTGTAAGTTCAAGGACCAGGGAGTTTTAATGTTCAAGGACGATTTTAACCGAAATCGCCTGCAATGCGCAGGCACTTTTCTTAGGTGGCTTTTGCTGGCCAATTTGGGACGGTTACCAGGCTTGATGGACTACAGGTGTCCAATATTAGTTTGTTCATGTCCACTTTACCTGCACCCATGTGGTACGCTGTAAACAGAGTAACTTTAGAGCCTGCACAGAAAACACAAGCTTCAAAGTATGTTGAAAGATAGCTGATAAAAACAAAAGAGGCCTGACATTACACTACTATGATTAAACCAAAGTGGTCTCGACATAATATGAAAACAAAGTTATGCTGGCATGGTCGAACGGTGTAGTCCAGTCTAGAGCGCAGTGCACTCGTAATTTGAGCGGCTTTGCTGTTCGTAGTAAACCAGGATGCGGAAGCGTCACGAGAAACATGCATGGGATGTTAAGTTGTCGGGTACCACGACGGTACTCATACACTGTCCAGTCACTGTACAAAGCATTAATAGCCGCTTTCCGCACCGCGGATCGCTGCGAGATGTGTAGGAACAGAGCCACTCAGATTCTCGCAGGTACCAAAAGTGATGAGCAGGCATTCAGGATCCAGTGCTGCGGCCAGCAGTGCTGGGTTTATCTGCTAAGGATTCGTGGCGCGAACAGACCAACTCATGTGATCACACAGATTATCGATTAGGTTTAAATCCGAGGATTTTGGTGGCAACGGGCGTGAGGTAAGCTTATTCCCGTGCAAACTGCACATGATCGGCAAGGGTAGGTGAATACTTGTGTTAATAAATCGTGCCTTCCAGAATGACGAGATCACCCAGGGAATAGCACGAAAACATTCCCCAGACCACAACGCAACCTCTTCCACTTCCTCTAGACGTTTGACGTCGCACTGGCCAATCTGCCATCTGTCTAATTGAGCATAAAATGTGATTCATCTGAGAATGCCACCAGTTGCCATGCAGTGGACGTCCAGTTGTGGTACTGACGTGCTGTTCCTGCCTTCGACGGCGCTGAACAGCAATCAGGATGGGTGCGTGAACCAGGCGCCTGCTGCGAGGGCTTATACGAGCAGCCGGCCGAAGTGGCCGTGCGGTTAAAGGCGCTGCAGTCTGGAACCGCAAGACCGCTACGGTCGCAGGTTCGAATCCTGCCTCGGGCATGGATGTTTGTGATGTCCTTAGGTTAGTTAGGTTTAACTAGTTCTGAGTTCTAGGGGACTAATGACCTCAGACCCATTTTTTGTATACGAGCAACGCTCGCTGCACGGTGGTTGAGGCCACACTGTTGGTAGTCCCTTGGCTCATCTAGGCTATCAGTTGTTAACAATTGGACGTCTATTCTCCCACTATCGTTCACCCTTGTCATCTATGGTCCGGGATGTACAATAGTTGCCTGCCAGACTTTAATAACGGCGACACGCGAACAGTTAACAAACTTACCCGTCGCGGTAGTGCTTCCATCCTTGGACGGAAAGCCAATGATCACGCCCTTTTGAACGCCAGATATATCACTCCATTTTCGCATAACGACAAAGACGTCACTGCTTTCCACGTCCCCTTGGCACTTTTTATGTACCCTCGAAAGCCGGTGTTGCCCCCTGTCGTCTACGAGTGGTTATTACTTGTTGACGTCGCACATAGCTGGCAGTCACATTACTGAAACTGGACCGTGTATCTTACGAATATATACACTACTGGCCATTAAAATTGCAACACCAAGAAGAAATGCAGATGATAAACGGGTATTCATTGAAGAAATATTTTATACTACAACTGAATGTGATTACATTTTCACTCTATTTGGGTGCATAGATCCTGAGAAATCAGTACCCAGAACAACCACCTCTGGCCGTAATAATGACCTTGATACGCTTTGGGCCGGCCGGTGTGGCCGTGCGGTTCTAAGCGCGTCAGTTTGGAACCGCGTGACCGCAACGGTCGCAGCTTCGAATCCTGCCTCGGGCATGGATGTGTGTGATGTCCTTAGGTTAGTTAGGTTTAAGTAGTTCTAAGTTCTAGGGGACTGATGACCTCAGTAGTTAAGTCCCATAGTACTCAGAGCCATTTGATACGCTTGGGCAATGAGTAAGACAGAGCTTGGATGATGGGTACAGGTACAGCTGCCCATACAGCTTCAACACAATACCACAGTTCGTCAAGAGTAGTGACTGGCGCATTGAGACGAGCCAGTTGCTCGACCACCATTGACCAGACGTTTTCAGTTGGTGAGAGATCTCGAGAATATGCTAGCCAGGGCAGCAGTCGAACATTTTCTCTATCCAAACAGGCCCGTACAGGACCTGCAACATGCGGACGTGCATTATCCTGCTGAAATGTAGGGTTTCGCAGTGATCGAATGGAGGGTAGAGCCATGGGTCGTAACACATGTGAAATGTAAGGTCCACTGTTCAAAGTGCCTTCAATGTGAACAAGAGGTGACCGAGACGTGTAACCAGTCGCACCCCATAGCACCACGCCGGGCGATGTCGCCAAACAAGGATGCAACCATCAAGATACTGTAAACAGAACCTGGACTCATCCGAAAAAATGACGTTTTGCCATCCGTGCACCCAGGTTCGTCGTTCAGTACACCATCGCAGGCGCTCCTGTCTGTGATGCAGCGTCAAGGGTAACCGCAGCCGTGGTCTCCGAGCTGATAGTCCATGCTGCTGCAAACGTCGTCGAACTGTTCGTGCAGATGGTTGTTGTCTTGCAAACGTCCCCATCTGTTGACTCCGGGATCGAGATGTGGCTGCTCGATCCTTCACAGCCATGCGGATACGATGCCTGTCATCTCAACTGCTAATGATACGAGGACGTTGGGATCCGGCACGGCGTTCCGTATTACCCTCCTGAACCCACCGATTCCATATTCTGCTAACAGTCATTGGATTTCGACCAACGCGAGCAGCAATGTCGCGATACGATAAACCGCAATCACGATAGGCTACAATCCGACCTTTATCAAAGTCGGAAACGTGATGGTACGCATTTCTCCTCCTTACACGAGGCATCACAACAACGTTTCACCAGGCAACGCCGGTCAACTGCTGATCGTGTATGACAAATCGGTTGGAAACTTACGTCATGTCAGCACGTTATAGGTGTCGCCACCGACGCCAACCATGTGTGAATGCTCTGTAAAGCTAATCATTTGCATATCACAGTATCTTCTTCCTGTTGGTTTATTTCTCGTCTGTAGCACGTCATCTTCGTGGTGTAGCAATTTTAATGGGCAGTAGTGTATGTATGTACAACTATGAAACAAACATGGGATTACGTAAAAAAAAATTCTGGAAATAAAAAGTGTTATAATTTGTTAGAGTAATACAGGGTGTTACAAAAACGTACGGCCAAACTTTCAGGAAACATTGCTCACACACAAATGAGGGAAGATGTTACGTGGACATGTGTCCGGAAACGCTTAATTTCCATGTTAGAGCTCATTTTAGTTTCGTCAGTACGTACTGTACTTGCTCGATTCACCGCCAGTTGGCCCAATTGAAGGAAGGTAATGTTGACTTCGGTGTTTGTGTTGACATGCGACTCATTGCTCTACGTACTAGCATCAAGCACATCAGTACGTAGCATCAACAGGTTAGTGTTCTTCACGAACGTGGTTTAGCAGTCAGTGCAATGTTTACAAATGCGGAGTTGGCAGATGCTCATTTGATGTATGGATTAGCACGGGGCAATAACCGTGGCGCGGTACGTTTGTATCGAGACAGGCTTCCAGGTGTCCCGACAGGAAGACGTTGGAAGCAATGATCGGCGGGGGAGCACGGTACATTCCAGCCTATGACTCGCGACTGGGGAAGACCTAGAACGACGGGGACACCTGCAATGGACGAGGCAATTCTTCATGCAGTTGACGATAACCCTAATGAAAGCGTCAGAGAAGTTGCTGCTGTACAAGGTAAGGTTGACCACGTCACTGTATGGAGAACGCTACGGGAGAACCAGTTGTTTTCGTCCCGTGTACAGCGTGTGCAGGCAGTATCAGCAGCGGATTGTCCTCGACGGGAACACTTCTGCGAATGGTTCATCCAACAATGTGTCAATCCTCATTTCAGGGCAAATGTTCTCTTTACGGATGAGGTTTCATTCCAACGTGATTAAACTGTAAATTTTCACAATCAACATGTGTGGGCTGACGAGAATCCGCAAGCAGTTGTGCAATCACATCATCAACACAGATTATCTGTGAACGTTTGGGCAGGCATTGTTGGTGATGTCTTGATTGGGCCCCATGTTCTTCCACTTACGCTCAATGGAGCACGTTATCATGATTTCATACGGGATACCCTACCCGTGTTGCTAAAACGTGTGCCTTTACAAGTAGGACGCAACATGTGGTTCATGCACGATGGAGCTCCTGCACATTTCAGTCGAAGTGTTCGTACGCTTCTCAACAACAGATTCGGTGACCGATGGATTGGTAGAGGCGGACCAATTCCATGGCCTCCACGCTCGCCTGACCTCAACCATCTTGACTTTCATTTATGGGGGCATTTGAAAGCTCTTGGCTACGCAACCCCGGTACCAAATGTAGAGACTGTTCGTGCTCGTATTGTGGACGGCTGTGAAAGAATACGCCATTCTCCAGGGCTGCATCAGCGCATCAGGGATTCCATGCGACGAAGGGTGGATGCATGTATCCTCGCTAACGGAGGACATTTTGAACTTTTCCTGTAACGAAGTGTTTGAAGTCACGCTGGTACGTTCTGTTGCTGTGTGTATCCATTCCATGATTAATGTGATTTGAAGAGAAGTAATAAAATGAGCTCTAACATGGAAAGTATGCGTTTCCGGACACATGTCCACATAACATATTTTCTCTCTTTGTGTGTGAGGAATCTTTCCTGAAAGTTTGGCCGTACCTTTTTGTAACACCCTGTACAGGTACAACTATGAAACAAACATAAGATTACGTAAAAAAAAATTCTGTGAATAAAAAGTGTTATAATTTGTTGGAGTACTATAACTGAGTCTATCAGAGTGGGGAAAGGAAATTTATAATTTAAGATTATTATTAAGAAAATGGGTGAACCACCATATGCGATGCTGAAAATGTATGACAGTAGCTTCGGGTAACAGTAATGTATCAAGTTTAAGGAGCTGAGAAATTACATAACAACGACAAAAATGTGTAATGCTATTTTATCATATGATGATATGGTGGGAGACCGTGGCTGTTATTTGTAGACGGATGTTGATGGTGCAACGATAAGAATGCAGTAGGAATGTATTCACATCTGTTGGACGAATGTAATGAAAACAAACACTTCAAACCGAAATTTCACGTCAGTCACATCCAATGAAAATCTGTAACGCAACCATCTATGTGGCGTGCTTATAATTATGTATTATTTATATTTTAGGACAATTAATCTGTAAAAAATAACGTTGTAATGAAAGCATGAAAAACGTCGGAAGGTGAATCATAACGATTCGAAGTCGGTAACGGTACACTTTGAATAAAGGAACTGAAAATAAATTTGTGGCAGGTTGCTGTCTCAACAGCATCAAAAAATGAGTAAAACATTGGAGTAGGTAACCTGCAACCTTTGTTGACTTAGCCATCGGAATGCGGTAAAGGCTAGTACCTCCCGGAAGAACACATCCTCCAGAGGACTCCTCGTAGCTCGCGATACATCGAATAAAAAAAGAAGCATTGCAAAACATCGCGCCAGTTTATTAATAATATCAGACAGCCTATGAAGTACATATTGAAACAGGGCAGAGACAATAAAATAAAAAGGTAACACGAGCAGCATAATTAAAAAAGTTAAAAGAGCGATCAGCTTGACCGATAGCATACTGATTACTATTATTATATCCCAGAGCCATGAAATTTGACATATCCACATTCTGAGCTTTGCACTGAAGTAGTTCGCTACTCGAATATAACGGTAAACTTCTACTTGTGAAGTTTGTTGAAAAGTTAGAGTCTGTATTGCATTTGTTTGTCACAGGTCTCATTTTGCTGCGGGCTCCCTCGGCCTCAAACACCGGCAGTAACGCTGTTTTGAATTTCTCCGGAGCTAAATTGGGCGGCGGCTCCACCGGTGCAGCGGCGCGCCGGACCCTCGGGGGCCCGCTTTTACATAACTTATACAAATCTCTCGGCCCTTGGCCCACCAGCCAGTGTTCTCCTTTGACTGTGGCTTTACGAAATGGCCCAACTGTCTGTAAAAGTCTCATAAAAAGTTTATCGTCCTCCGGAGAAGAGGGCTCCGGCAAAGTAAGCCAGCCCTCGACTTCCGCCGAGAGCCGCTGATGGCAGTCGTTTGAAGGAGAAACGCATCCTAGACGCTGGACGCGTTTTCTCAAATTCCGCGTGCAGTCTGTCACCAGATACGTCGTCAGCGATGCGGAGCGATGAGAATTCTCACTGCAGGGCTTCGTAGAGTTACGGACTTCCAACACTGGTAAGTGTTGTTGGGAAACACTGCGTGCGGCTCAGTAGCCGATTTATAATGTAGTGGTACAATACAACGTTGATGATTAAGTGGCCACCTAGAGCACATAATGATTTATTAAAAGTGATTGACCAGAATGCGTCTTTACGGAATACTTACCATGTTTTTCTATGTCCATCCTTTTAGCAGGAGGTCTCTGGGACGACGGCCGTTTACTATCGTGACAAAAAATAGAAACACCTACAGCCATCCTTATGATTTTATTTTATTTTTACCAGTTTCGACGCTTCATTGCGTCATCTTAAGGCTGTTTTGTTTCGATACAAGTTGATACGATCCCCATGTATAACCCATCACTTGCCAGCATTACTGTATTCGCAGATAATGTGTCAGCACTGACAGTTGATGGTTGATGATTGGAGTGCTGACACATTATCTGCGAAGCCAGTAATGCTGGCAACTGATGGGTTATGCATGGGGACCGTATCAACCCGTACCGCATCAAAACAGCCTGAAGATGACGTAATGAAGGTTCGAAACTGGTAACAATAAAAGAAAACCATAAAGACGGCTGTAGGTGTTTTTATTTTTTGTTTTTATTTTTTCATTTTACTTACCATGTGGTTAGCGCAATATAATGTAAATTTGCAAATAATTGTGAAGACGAAACGTTATAGGCGCAGTATATTATTCAAACATTTAAATGTTATAAGCTAAAATGTCTTATATGCGATGTAACAGAATAACGTTTGAAAAATCTGACAGATCGAGAATTAAATTTTGAACTTTTTGATATAAGAAACACTTTGCTGGAAATAAGAAATAAAGTTTCTACAGTACTATGCACTTTCTACGCCAAAATACTATAGTTTCGAAAGCATTTATTGACATTAGATTATAAATACTATAAACCGAATCTGTGGCTTCACTAATACACGCTAAATAATTAATGTAACGACCATAAACTTCGTTACGTAATGTGCAACGAAGAATCATGTTTTCTCTAGTTCTCTGCGAGATTTTGTTCTCACCTCTCATGGTATCAAACAATGTAAAGATACGAGGGCGCCGGCCGGGGTGTCCAAGCGGTTCTAGGCGCTACAGTCTTGAACCGCGTGACCGCTACGGTCGCAGGATCGAATCCTGCCTCGGGCATGGATGTGTGTGATGTCCTTAGGTTAGTTACGTTTAAGTAGTTCTAAGTTATAGGGGACTGATGACCTCAGAAGTTAAGTCCCGTAGTGCTCAGAGCCATTTGAACCATTTGATACGAGGGCTGTTCAATATAGAGTGATCATAATTTTTTTAAGGTCACAGTTTCTCGCTCTAAAATTTAATCTTATGATTTTCTGTTAACTTAATGTGCAACAAACACGCCGTAGTGGTTTCATTGTTGGGAGCCCTGGTTCCCGCCTCTGAGAGGCAGGCAAGGTCAGACATGTTCAGTATCGCCTACCGCTGCAGTGGAGGTGTCACACGAGGAACAATATGTGGCTTTGAAATTCTGCTTTCTCTCAACAAACCTTCAGCTGAGGCCTGTACAATGTCTCAGGAGGCCTGTGGAGAATCTGTTCTTCCCTACAACACAGCTCGAAGGTGGTTTAAAATATTTAAAGAGGGAGACAATCAATTTCAAAGAAAAGTGGAACCGGTTCTCCAGTTACCGTTCTTACTGAAGAAAACATGAACATTGCTGCTGTCATTGCAACAGAGGATCGACGAATTGCCTTAAGATCACTTTCTGAAATAATGAACATTACACTGTGTGCAACGCACACGTTGGTGACAGAAAAATCACAGATGACACGTATCTGTGCGCAGTGGGTTCCCGAACAAAGTTACATTCGCGTGCTGGTCTGCATGCAGTTGACGTTGATGTTATAGGAAGAGCCGGAGTTTCTTTCAAATGTAATCACTGCTGATGAAACTTGGCTACATCATTTTGATCCTGAGAGCAAACAGCAAAGCTCAGTGTGGAAATCTCCTCCGTCACCAACCCCCAAAAGAGCAAAAGTGGTTGCTTCTTCTAGGAAAGTTATGGTCATCTCGTTCTTTGATACTCATGGTATGGTCTATCAGCATGTTGTACCAGCACACACATGAGTAATTGGACAATACTACAGGGATGTCTTCAAAACATTGCAAGTAAATATCAGGTGCAAAAGACCACATTTCCGTGGACCAGGCAGGATGCTGGACCACGATAATGCCCGGCCGCATATTGCCGAAATTTTTGCTGAATGTCTTCTAAAAATCAATGTGAAGTGCATCTCTCATCCTCCCGTGCATCGCATTCATGGGAGACTACTTTGAGAGTGACCATCAAAATAATGAGGAAGAGTAAATGTGTGTTGTTAAAAAAAATATGGTCATTCTTCATTGAACAGTCTTCGTACATTTAATAAGCTTAGGTACTATTCCTACTGTCGTTGAGCACACAAAGGTCTTTACAGAATCCCAGCGAAAAAACTCGAGAGGGGTGAGGTCATCGGAAGGCACAGAACAACGGACTGGGCATACCCTTCCAATTAGTCTGTGCCTGATGTTGTCTGTGTGAGATACCCTGGCCCAACGATCAAAGTGCGCTGCAGCTCCATCGTTTCGAAACCACAAAGTATTGCGTTACCAAGAGGACGCCCTCGAGAAGCTTGGGAAGGCATTGTCCAGAAGGTTTAGATACCACGCACCATTCAAACGATCTGTTCGGTCTAGTGTGATCTCTAAGTATTACATCCCAAATGGTCACTGAGAATCTTTCCTGGTAGCCTCTCATACGGGTAGAGCATGGAATTTCAAAAGTGCAGTGGTGGCTGTTGGAACTTTATTTCATGCTTCCGACTGTATGATTCTTATATTGAATAGTTAACAGTTTCGTCCTTTACAATCTCCTAAATTTGTGAAACTTTATGTATAACGTTCACACAAATGCATGGTGATACCGTGGTGATGCTACAAACTTTCACGGATGATGGAGAACCATAAATGTATCAATTTGAGGTAACAGATCTTGGTTCAGAAGCGACCGATTCGAAAATTACATGCAAAAGGCGTTCTGATATTTCTGACAGGCACAAATGTTGGTGGTATTGTAGGGAAGGCAACTATCAGAGGTGGTAGTACGGGCCTAAACAAGAAAGAAAGAAAGGCTAGGAAACATGGGCTGTAAAATGCATATCTCAAGAGCTGTGAACACTTGTTCATTTTCGCTACTGTGGCACACATTTCTACTGAACAAGTGCTCACAGCTCTTAAGCTATGGGTTTTAGAGTCTATACTTAATAAACTTTTATTTCGTGTTTCAGTCCATACTACCATCTTTGAAAGTTGCTTACCCCACAGTTTTCACAAAAATAGTAACAGTGCATGCTTTCCACTGTCAAGGTATCACAACAACTTTCGCATTCAACTCAGTAGTTTGTGGAGCAGGGTTCTTTACCTCTACTTGATACGTTAAACCTTGTCCATCACCCAAGTCTGTAACTTCATCACGGAATCACTCTGCAGGAGGGTGGTAAGATACAAAGGAGGGGACTAAACTTTTGACTCTTTCCTATATGGTGTCAATTTATTCTTCGGAAGGCTGGTGTAGGTTGAAGGCAGCACACTGGTCGGCAAAGATCTATAGTGGGCGCTCGATCAAGCATGCCTATCGCGAGAGAGACCAGAGACAGACTTGCAAGCAACATCCGCCAACGCCTTCTTGACCGCAAGTACTTAGGCCGCCACCTCTAAGCTCACACTCCAGTTGACGTCTATCTGACACACATCACAGGATGTACATAGCATCGGCCAGCTGGGATGGCCGAGTGGTACTAAGCGCTACAGTCTGGAACCCAGCGACCGCTACGGTCACAGGTTCGAATCCTTCCTCAGGCATGGATGTGTGTGATGTCCTTAGGTTAGTTAGGTTTAAGTAGTTTTAAGTTATAGGGGCCTGATGACACAGCAGTTAATTCCCATAGTGTTCAGAGCCATTTGAACTATAGTATCAGATTATAGCAGGATTGCCGATATTTTCTGCAAGAGAACTATTATGAATGAGCTTGTACCACAACACACGGACTCTATTAAAGTTACGTATCCAGGTCATGTAAATAAAGACCCACATTAATCAGCCTGTGCATTTACGTTGTAGACAGAGAATACCGGCCACCTACATCAACATCCTCTCCCTCGCTTCCTGCGGTAGAAGACTCCACAGTCTCTATCCAGTTATGGTGAGCACTTGCCCCTCACGAATATCGCAGTTTCTACATTTCTGCAGATGATTTCCAGTCCATCACATCGCCGTTGCTTACCTGAGATGCAAGGAAATGTGAAGAGCTTCAACTGTCCTCCAGACGTGTTATTTTTGTTCTGTATGTGGATCAGTTCCGTTTCTGTGTTCGAACTGGGAAACAATGTAGGGGACATACTCAATCTGATCGGTGCATTATAACGATTGTCATGGATTCGAAAAGTGTATGGCTCACCTCACTGTCCCGTATGCTACATCTTCGCCTGTAAACCAAGGCAGAGAGAGCATTGTGTGCTCAGCATTCACTTTCCACCTCTATTACTTCGTTTGACAGTATGGTACAGGAGGAACAACTCTTGGTAAAGCTGCAACAGGACTCAAATTTTTCTTACTTCAGCGACATGGTCATTTTGTGAGATACGTATGAGAACAAGTAACATGTTGATTGGCTCTATTTAAAATTGAATCAGTAAATCTCTCCTTGTCGTAGAGCACAGCTCTTGCAAGAATAGACCCAGTAGGTAACTACGTGATGCGCTAATGCCTTCTAAATGAAACCGTGGGAAGTCAGCTGCTCTTCTTTATGTCTTCTCTTATCTAAGCTTCACGATGCCAAAATGACTGGATAAAACATAGCACTACTGTTCGTTTTCTTAAGTGAACCACATGCGACGTCGCAAATGGACCGAACGGAGCAGAGAAAGTAAAGATTGTGCAAACGATCGACTTGTACATGAGACATAGTGGGCAATTCACGTTCTAAATCCCTTCTTATTACATTGTATTTCCGCGCATATTTCGCAGACTTTACCACTTCAATGAATGATCCAATCACATTTCAGTCGCCTGAAGTTTCTGCGGCTCCAGAACTGAATGTGGTAAAGGTCGCCCTACTGAAGTCGACTGCGACTTGCGACCGACCGACGGATCGATCGATCGCGGAGTCGAGAGGGTGAAGTACGTGACAGGCGGGGCGCCGTTAGCAAATCACCTGTCAGCGCGCCTCAGCCCCGATCCCTCCCCCATTCGCCCCCACTTCCCCCACCGCTGATCCACCAGCCCTGGAAAAATCTTTCGTCTTCGGGCCTTCTTCGCAGTGGATGCCTGCTTTCCCTCCGAAAGCTCCGTCCCCTTTTTCGAGATATCTCAGAACGCACGACGTGAGGTTTCACAGGAAAAATTTCAGGGTCAGGCAGCTCTAACCAAAACAAGGTAGCAGGTGATACGTATTATCGTTATTATCTTGGACTTGTGGTCCAGCTCTGCAAATAAATTATTTGTTTTCCCTTATTTAGGGAACATCTGAGGTCACCCTTAATAGACGTTTGTCACAGTAAAAGTAATAAGTAGTGCATTCTGGTCACTCATAGAAGGGCCAACTGGCCCAGATCGACCACCGTTTCGTCCTTTTCAACTTTCTTAACAATTGTGAAGACTTCTTTCGTTTGTTCAAGTTGCGGACATCTTTCTTTGATTTTTTTAGGTCACCAATAATTTTCTGCAAATCGCCTAGGTGCTCTGAATTTTCATCAGACCATTTACGTTTTTTGTTTTGCTTTCAACTGTTTCAGTATCAGCATTTGGACACTTCCTTTTCTTGACTGGATGTGAACTATTACTATCATCATCTTCATCCTTAGGGTCCTTACGTAGTAGGTCCTCATCAAATCCCTCCTCTTCAAATCCAATCATATCTTCCCCTGCTTTCCGGAGTTCTTCTTGCTGCTCAGTACTACTGGAACGATCTGTGGATTCTTTGGTTTCTTAAACCCAAGTGCATACTTCATTCGAAAGCGTCACAGATTGTGATGCCTCCCTTTGTTTCACATTAACAGCCTTCTGCATTTGTGACTTAAGTAACTAAGCAATTTCAACAGCAGTAAATTCTATAATTGGCAAAAGTATACAATATAGCGTCAATTAGCTTCTCTCCTGTCACTGAAGCAGAAATTTCATTTTCACCATTTTCTTCATCTGGTTCGTCATCTTCACTATCACTGACGTCCACTGGTACGATGTCACGCCAACTGCTCCCTGGAAATCCAGTCTGCTTCCACGCCTCAAACTTTTCTTGAAATTCAATACCAGGTAGGGACTGCTGAAGCAAGTGATGAAACACCCTTTCTGAAACATGCCGTAGAAACCGGCAATTTTTACTGCAAGCAATTAATGCTGCGAAGGGCAAGAGAACTAAGTAAAGACCCTTTTCAGGGCTTTCCACTTTTCCAGTTATTCGAGTATTACGTCAGCCACATGAAACAACAAATCCACCGATGGAGATGATTCGGCAGAAGATGTAATGCCCCGTTCCAACAAGCCCGAGACACTATCACAAGTTTCACTGGGTCACAAGTGCGACGGGCAGTATACAAACAGTTGACGTATGCCTCGACGAAAAGAATTTATCCAAATGGTGTTGGTGAATTCCAAACCATTTTCACCTCAATGTTAGAAGGAAGCATTCAGCATAAAGTCATCTCTGTTCCCATTTCTTGAAACAGTGAATTAAATTTGCAATTCGTTCTGATAACTACTCCTGGTACAACGGTCTGTCAGGTACCCAAATGCAGTAAAATAAATATTTTCGTGTAGTCATCAAATCCTGCTCGGTCAATTCTGATTTGCTACCCGACCTTGCAACTATCCGTCTGCTTAATCTTTTAATACCTTTGTCACGTATTGATTTATCATTTCATACTTGTTGAGCTGTTAATAAAAATTTCTTGCCGAGCTTTTTCCAATAGTGTCATGTTGCATGCGTTTGGAAACTGTCTTCAAATTCTATACCTGGTAAAGACCTAACCGAAAGAAGAGACACTACGAGTTCGTATGACATAACATTCATGTAGTCTACCAACTGCGTTACTGTATGCAATATTGATGCGCATGTATCCAGCACACAGCTCTCCCAGTCGCGTTTCTTGACCATGGAACCGGTATTAACTGGTAGAATTGGTTTCACAAGGCTACATGCATCCCGTTCCAGTCCTTCCACCAAATAAAAATTCCTGGTAGTGCTGGGAATCGAACCCGAGCCCCAGTATGGGACTCAGCTGTACTGCTCACTCTTTCCTATTTCTTTTTTTATAATTTATAGGTCATTTTAACTGACTGAACATCAAATTACACCGAATGATGTTCATCGTTAAGTACTTAATTCCGGTCTTTTATCATAGAGAGCAGCCAGCACTCTGACCGAACACGGTGAGCTACCGTGCCGGCAAATTTAAGCAGTGGCGATGTTCGAACCCAGGACTCAGGACGGTTTGGTTACTAGTCAAAGACAATACCCCGAGACCATGGGTGATCCTCACCACGCAGCTCCGGAGGTCGACACATGTTAGCCTTATGCATGAAATAAAATTGGCGCGTAATGTTTAAAACATGGATATGGACTTCCAACATGGCACAGGAAATGAAAATTATTAGAATGACCAATCCCAACAGAAAGCTTCTAACATCAAAATAAAGCTTGTACGTACAGTGAGCCCTTCCAGTGAACAAGGAAGTAATAAATTACAAAATTAATGTAGGTAACAACTGACTCATCATGTTAATCACTAAAACAATAACAAACCAAGACGTAGAACACTCCCAGATTAAAAGTCAGTTTATACTATCTCCCAAGCACTGACACTGGCATTATTACTGGACTGACATTTGGGAGGACAACGGTTCAAATCCACGTTTCGGCCATCCCGATTTACATTTCGCTTAGTTTTCCTACAATCGCTTTAGGCAAATGCCGGGATGGTTCCCTTCAAAGGGCACGGCAAATTCCCTTTCCTACCCTTCCCATATCCGAGCTTAAGCTCCTTCTCTAATAATGTAGTTGTCGACGGAGCGTTAAACATTCGTCTCCACCTCCTCCTCCTCCGACATTGCAGATATTAAAAATATGTGTTCCTGTGCATTCAAATTCCCTTTTTTCTCACAGCAAGCCAAACCACACGCGCTCTGAATAACAAACGAACACACATCAGACTTCATACACACACGCCAGAACGCAAATGAAAGGCAATGGAAAAAGGCAAAACTACTTTTGGCAACACTTTAAACAGCTGACAAACACAACCAACGCACTCTTTTAGAGAGAGAGAGAGAGAGAGAGAGAGGTGGGAGGAGATAGAGAGAGAATAGCAGTAAAAATTAAGTCTTCATTCAAAATAACCACACAGACGCCGATAATCGTATACCCGGGTGTACGCAGGACAACCAGGTACAATTTCAATGCGACACATCTGCGGTAAAAAATCATCCCAAAAATTGTAAGGCGAACCGAGCTCTGACCTAATCTTCGAAACCTGCGCTCCAAAAACACTTTTTTACTTAACAATGAGAGAATAAAGAAAAACTATTATACATTAATACATCTGTATACATTAATAATACTAATGACAGAAATAATAACAATAATAATATTACTTATAATTATGTAGAAACAACTAAGGAACGACAAGAATCACAAAAATGATGAAACGACAGGCCATTTTATGTCCGGTTACCGTCATTTCTTTTTTAATTTCCTTAAAAAAATATTTTGTACGTCAACGACAAAACTCAAGTAAATCGAAAGTGTGCCTCAAGTAATGTCAGTGCTCATGTTGCTGATGAAACAATTAGCACTAACACATTTCCATCATACTATTCAGTGGCCGAAGTCTACAGTGTCAGTTTAGTGCATAGTCGAGGACAGTAAGATAATGCATAAAAAAAAACCTAGATGGTAACACGAAGATTAATGATGAAAGGAATGACACAACAAATGGCTGAATAGAAACACGATTTTACATAAACTTGATTCGTCGATGCTGCGTCACCAGCAGTGACATTGATTGCCAAAAAGTGAATTTGAATGATAATGATGTTATGAGTCTTTAAAAAATAAGAATTTACTAATTGCTAACAAAAGCTGCATGTGTGAGAAACTTTAGGAGTAAAATCATATATAAGGTAGAGAAACCGAAACTCAGTGCTTTTAGAGGAGGATGTAATGGTTGGAAGAGAATATTTAGTTCCTTATTGTCGTAATCAACTAAAATATTCCAGGAGGAAGTAAAGCTCATACCAAGTATTCACAACGACGACCGTCAGTTTCAACTCATCAACGGCAGCATTGTATTTATAGTCTGTCAAATGTAATGATGAACATAGTCTGCTTCGCCCACAATCTATTCCTGAAAACTTTTATTTCCTTGTTCCCAGAAGGCTCACACATCGTCTTCAGATCAAAAACTAGTCTCTTTATATACATAACGCACATGTGATGTACACACAGAGGAAAGAAGGAAAACAAACATGTACGTAGGGTAGTCAGAAAGAGTCTGAAATGCTTGCAAGGACGTTGCTGGGTAGGTTGTGCTGAGAAACTTCGGTTACACGATAAATCAGACTACTCTAAAAGCCGTAAATTCAACTAAATAACTAGGTATTACAATTACGAACAATTTAAATTTGAAGGAACACGCAGAAAACGTTGTGGGGAAGGCTAACCAAAGACTGCGTTTTATTGGCAGGACACTTCGAAAATGTAACAGACCTACTAAGGAGACTGCCTATACTACGCTTGTCCGTCCACTTTTAGAATACTGTTGGGCGGTGTGGGATCCTTACCAGATCGGACTGACTGAGTACATCGAAAAAGTTCAAAGAAAGGCAGTACGTTCTGTATTATCGCGAAATATGGGTGAGAGTATCAGAGAAGTGATACAGGATTTCGGATGGACATCATCAAAAGAAAGGCGTTTTTCTTTGCGATGGAATAGTCTCACGAAATTCCAATCACGAACTTTCTCCTCCGAATGCGAAAATATTTTGTTGACACCGAATTACGTAGGGAGGAACGATCAGCAAGATAAAGTAAGAGAAACCAGAGCTCGTACGGAAAGATATAGGTATTCATTGTTCAAATGGCTCTGAGCACTATGGGACTCAACATCTGTGGTCATCAGCCCCTAGAGCTTAGAACTACTTAAACCTAACTAACCTAAGGACATCACGCACACCCATACCCGAGGCAGGATTCGAACCTGCGACCGTAGCAGTCGCGCGGTTCCGGTCTGAGCGCCTAGAACCGCGAGACCATCGCGGCCGGCGGTATTCATTGTTCCCGCTCGCTATTCGAGATTGGAATAATAGAGAATTGTGAAGGTGGTTCGATGAATCCTCTGCCAGGCACTGAAATGTGATTTGCAGAGTATCCATGTAGATGATGTAGAAACTACTGTTAAGAAAAACATTGAATTGATTGCGCCATTACTGAGTTAATTAGCACTCTAGTTAGCCAATCAGGCCGTTACGCGCGGAAATTCAAGTGGTCTGACAGATAGAATTGTATATATAAAACCCAGTTGGGCAGCTGAATCACCAGTTGCCTCTAAAACCGGGTTTTATGTAGCCCAAAACGGCTTCAAACATCATGTGCAATATTTTCACATTCTCCCATTCATTACGCTTGAACTATCAGTTCTACAGAAAAAATGAACAGGACTATTTTTGTTGGAAATTTTGTTTAGTTAATTTTTGTACTGGGGTACGTTTTCTCTGAAGGCAATGGTTCTCGAGTTGTTAAAAAATATGGCTGAAGGTCACTTGTGTCCATTTCTTTAATAATATGGCCTTTTTAATAATATGGCCTCCAGCGAAAAAGCATCTCAATGCCTAATTTAACTACATTAAATTTTCTACAAGATGGGCCTGTCCATTTTTTCGTTAGGACTAATAGTTTTCACATAGCGAGCGAGAGAATATGAAATTCTTGTGCGTGATCTTTGAATGTGATTTGGGTTGCATAAAACCCAGTGGTAGGGGCAGCTGTATCACCATGTATATACTAGTAAAATCGAGAAATGCGGAGGCTTCTTTTCAGTATTCTTCTGCACCTGCGTAAGCCAAAATGAAGAGCAGTGAGACTGTTTATCTTTCAAATGTAGTAGTGATTTGCGTTGCTGATCAAAAATCAACACATGGGGCCTCATTTGCCTGCATGTTTGAATGGCAGCCATCTCTTTTTCCTTCAAAAGGTACTAATCGCGACTAAACTGACAACTGGAAAGTAATTTGAAAAGAAACTGACTTGTATGTAGGTGCTTATTATTGCAATAGTTAGCACAATGGATTCACATTCAGGAGGACGACATTTCAAACCTGCGTCTGGTTATCCAGATTTAGTTCTTCGATGATTTCCCTAAATTGGTGAGACTAATGTAGGATGATTCCTTTGAAAGGGCACGACCAATTTCCTTCTCCACCCTTAAATAAATCGGAAGTTGTGCCATATCTCTGATTACCACGTTGGCGAAAGGGACATTGAATCCTAATCTTGCCTGCTTTCTTTGCATACATTATTATTTTTGTGACAGCTGACCTGCACTGTCCACTACCATGGACCCTACTTTATGCTGTCGACGTGATGCTGGCAGCAGAAAACAAGCTTGATCTGAGGAGCCTAGCCGGCTGTTGGGGCCGAGCGGTTCTAGGCGCTTCAGTCCGGAACCATGCGGCTGCTACGGTGGCAGGTTCGGATCCTACCTCGGGCATGGATGTGTGTGATGTCCTTAGGTTAGTTAGGTTTAAGTAGTTCTAAGTCTAGGGGACTGATGACCTCAGATGTTAGGTCCCATAGTGCTTAGGGCCATTTGAACCAATTTTGCAGAGCCTAACTCAAGAATGGAGTGACCTGTTGGTGCAACACGGTTTGCGCCTTAATTTGAAGAAAACCGAGTACATGACATCAGACAGATATGAAATGGGAATCAACACGATTAATGGTAGAGATCTGACTCTTGTGATTACGTTTAAATACCTTGGTTCCACGACCACCGCTGACGGCTGATTCACAGAAGAGGTTAACACCAGAACTCAGGCAGCCTGGCTGAAGTGGCGAACAACAATCGGAGTCACTTGCGACCGCAAGATGAAAGATAGTGTAAAATCAAAACTGCGTCGCACTGTCATCCGACCAGTCGCCTTGTATGGTTGTCAGTGCTGGCCGACTACAGATGAGACAGAACGCCGCCTATCTGTAACGGAAACGAAGATACTAAGGTAGACAGCGGGCCTCACTAAGTTAGATGACGTTTCTAATGACAGCATTAGGAAATAGTTTGGTGTCGCACCGATCCAGGATAAGATGCGTGAGAGTCGTCTTTGATGGTATGGGCATGTTTTACGGGCCGGCGATGACTCTATTGCCAAGGCGGGTTACACACTTGAAGTCGTCGGCAGAAGACCCAAAGGACGACCTAAGCAACGTTGGGCTGATACAAATCAAAAAGAACTTAAATGCTTGAACATCCACACTGATGCAGCTCGTGATAGAGCGAAATGGAATCAACGGACCCATGGAGCGGACCCCGCAGGCACGCGGGACGAACGCTGAAGGAAAAGAAGAACATTATTTTGTTTATTATTAGCTGTATTTAGATTTAAAGAACGGGCACAAAAAATCGCAACAGAAAATACAAATGTTGGGTTACGTCTCACTTAAATAAATGGAATGCAGTACAAAATATCAGTCGCCTTTGCGTTTCTTAATTATGTCTCAAAATATCGGTCATCACGTGTGCGTCAGAATTCGTCTCTTCGCAGACACTTTTATTGAATACGATCCACAACATCCGTGTCCATTCGTGTAGTATCACAAATGGTTCAAATGGCTCTAAACAGTACGGGACTTAACATCTGAGGTCATCAGTCCTCTAGCCTTAGAACTACTTAAACCTAACTAACCTAAGGACATCACACACATCCATACCCAAGGCAGGATTCTAACCTGCGACCGTAGCAGCCGCGTGGTTCCGGACTGAAGCGCCAAGAGCCGCTCGGCCACAGCGGCCGGCTGTAGTATCACAGGCATGCTGTGTTCTCCGTCACAGGTTGATGAGTTCAGAAATGTGTCCTGTATAAATTGCAGACTTTAAATCGTCGAAAGAAAGAAACAAAGTACATTAAAGTCTTTCGATATAGCTGGTCGTGCTATAGAGGCTCCACGACCAACAAATTCTGAGGGATAGGATTTGTTCAAATCGTGTCTCGCTGAAGCGCAGAAGTAAGCGGCAGTAGCATAAAGTGTGAACCACGCATTCGTATGATATTTTAGATATTATTCAAGAATAATACAGGAAACTCAAACAGTGCTCTTTCGTTGCTCTAGATCGTAGCACCTATCAGGTAAAGATCGATATTAGCAAAAAATATATCGACGTTACATCTAGAGGGCTGTGATGTTTTTCTTCCGTCCAGTCACGCATACTATGAGCATTAACTACACCTTCCGTTGTGAAATTACTTCATCTGTGAAAGGATTGTTCTGAAAAAATTCTTGTCTTGAATTTTATGATTTACAGTGAAGTTGCGTAAGTCAAATGTCAGCAGGAATCCTCTCGGATAGAACGCTTACATCTTTTGCATGCAACAGGAATCGGGAAGGTGTCTGCGCAGTACTCGGACAAGGGAAGAATAACTTGTGACATCACAAACGCTGCTGTGTAACACCTGCTGTTTGCTATTCGGTTCTCAATAAAAATGTGTGTAAAAATTCATTTCGTCCTAAATACTGTAAGAAGATCATAGAGAGGTGCCAAAATGCATCATAATCACTCAAGCGTTTATCCCGTGGGTAATGTGTTCTGGATGCAACTGATTTGCAATTTATGCTCTTCCATCAGCTAGCCCATCGATGAGGTGCGTTTGCGCTTACTCCTCGTTTGCCGAAACAGCCTTGGAAGTCACATGGCGAAGCGCCTCTTAAGAGTTGTTGGCGCGGCGCATATCGTCACAAACAGGTGTGATGGTGTCGTTGTATAACAGCACGTGCACATCGCGTTGCTCCTCGATCCGTCGGCCGCTCTGCCCGATCAAGTGATGCAAGACAACACACACTGACACTCTCGGCAGCGTGAGGTTCACGAGTTCTTATACGACTGCTCGTACGCCACGCTGGGATGAGTTTTCTAGCGAATCTTCCCAAGACGTATCTTCAGGAGATCGACATGTCCAGATTCTTCAGTATCTCCTTAGAAGAACAACATTTATTTATTTATTTCGTTCGTTCACACACGAAGGCCATATATATCGACGCGTAGGTTGATCTCATGTTTATTAACTTCCGTAAGTCCACACTTCCGCCGAATGAGCGAAATACGAACGTAGGAATATCAGGCCAAATATGTGACTGGTTTGAGGAGTATGTAGCACCCGGCTGCTGTGGCCGAGCGATTCTAGACGCTTCAGTCCGGAACCGCGCTGCTGCTACGGTCGCAGGTTCGAATGCTGTCTCGGGCATCGATGTGTGTGATGTCCTTTGGTTGGTGAGGTTTAAGTAGTTTCTAAGTCTAGGGGACTGATGACCTCCGATGTTAAGTCGCATAGTGTTTAGAGCCATTTGAACCATTTAGTATGTAGCAAACAGAGCACAGCATGTCATTCTCAGCGGATAGTAGTCTTAAGGCCGTAAAACTAGCTTCGGACTTAACTTAAGGGTGGGTTAAAGGACTATTACTTTTTAAAATTTGTATAAATGACCTAGGGGACAAAACCGGATGTAGAAGTACACGTTTATGCCAATGTCTACATCCACATGACGAATTAAGCACATCTTGGAACCTTCTCACTTCGAAATACATAGTGCAACCAAACGTCCTCTACATATTGTGGATTTTAACAACTGACTAACATCAAAGGAGAGCTACATATGTAGCTATGGCAAGCTGTGTATATTTTTAAATGTTAGCAAACTAATTTTATTTTTGACAAATCTGTGTGGGATGTGCAAAAAAAATTTGGCATCACCCCGGTTCCCAGAACTCCTGAAGATAGACGTTGACTGTGGATATTGTATTTGACTGTTCAGAGATGTCACTAAACGCGCCCAAAGATGTAAACAACCATGCATGAGCAGCGCCTATTAGACGGAGACGGTCCAACAGCCGATCAGTTCCAGTCATTCCAACAGAAAGGAGGTACACGGCTCTTGTCGCCTGTGGTTCAACCATGCCCAGACGGTCAATACTGCGGTTCGATCTCGTCGGCATTGTTACTTTGTGCCAGGAAGGACTCTCAAAATGCCGGTCGGTGTGGCCATGCGGTTCTAGGCGCTACAGTCTGGAACCGCGCGACTGCTACGGTCGCAGGTTCGAATCCTGCCTCGGACATGGATGTGTGTGATGTCCTTAGGTTAGTTAGGTTTACGTAGTTCTACGTTCTAGGGGACTGGTGACCTAAGACGTTAAGTCCCATAGTGCTCAGAGCCATTTGAACCATTTGAACTCTCAAAATGGGAAGTGTCAACGCGTCTCTGAGTGAACCAAAGCGATGTTGTTCGGACATGGAGGAGATACAGAGAGACAAGAACTGTCGATGACATGCCTCGCTCAGGCCGCCCAGGGGCTATTACTGACAGCAACGCCACAACGTTGACTAATGCTTTCCGTGTAACCACAGGACGTCGCGTTAGGAATCAAACTGTGCGCAACAGGCTGCATGATGAGCAATTTCACTCCCAATGTCCATGGCGAGGTCCATCTTTGCAAACACGACACCATGCAGCGCGTTACAGATGGGCCCAACAACATGCCGAATGGACCGCTCAAGATTGGCATCACGTTTTCTCCACCGATGAGTGTCGCATATGCCTTGAACCAGACAAACGTCGGAGACGTGTTTGGAGGCAACCCGGTCACACTGTCCAATGAGTGCAGCAAAGTGAAGGTCCCTGCTGTTTTTGAGTGGCTTTATGTGCGGCCGATGTACGCCGCTGGTGGTCATGGAAGGCGCCGTAACGGCTGTAAGGATCATGAATGCAATCTTCCGACCGATAGTGCAACCAAATCGGCAGCATATTGGCGAGGCATTCGTCTTCATGGACGACAATTCGCACCTCCATTGTGCACATCTCTTGAACGACTTCCTTCAGGATAACGACATCGTTTGACTAGAGGGGCCAGCATTTTCCCCATACAGGAACCCTATCGAACGTGCCTGGAATGGATTGAAAAGGGCTGTTTACGGACGACGTGACCCACCAACGACTCTGTAGGATCTCCGCCGAATCGCCGTTGAGGAGTGGGACAATCTGGACCAACAGTGCCTTGAAGAATTTGTGGATACCATGCCACGAGTAATACAGGCATGTATCAATGCCGGAAGACGTAATACTGGGTATTAGATGTACAGGTGTGTACAGCAATCTGGATCAGCACCTCTGAAGGTCTCGCTTCATGGTGGTACAACATGCAATGATCTCAGTTCCAATTTTCTGTACAGGTTCCGGGACTCTCAGAACCGAGGTGATGCAAAACTTTTTTTCGATGGGTGTACTTCACTAAAACGTTAATATGGCATGAGTAATAAACAAACAATGGAACATGACGTAAGACCAAGAACGTTCTGAAGATGACAGTCTTATCTGTCGAAATCAGTGAATAAAAATCCGTTTTGAATGTGATCTTGGATATAAAAAGTATTTAAAGTAGACACAGATCGCTCCTTCACATTTCTCATTATCAGAAACTTCAGTGGAGTATTCTGAAGATAAAATAAATTAAATGCTAGTAGGTCCGAATGTAGGCATGACACAAACTTATATTTTTCAGAACATACTAATTACACTGCAATTTACACATATCTGTATGGATTTCAATGATTTCACTTAATGTCACTACATATAATGTATTTCAACCCCACTGATTCTATTAATTTCATTCCAATGAGCACTAAGTTCGGTTATTGTTTGTCTTACGAAGAATAAACAAAAACTGGTGAACACTACACAAGATTTTGGGACCTGCTGTATGAAAACTTTTGTGTGTGTAGTGAACCACTGAAGGAGTTTCACACCCGTGAGTCGAAACATTACGACCACATGCTCATTAGCTTGTTTGTCCGTATTTGGAACGAAATACATCAATTATTCTGCTTATCAGCGATCCGACAGTTTGTTGGTAGATTTGTGGAGGTACGTGGAATTAGATGTCTATGCACACGTCAAGTAATTTGCGTCAATCATAGGCCGCTGATTTGCGTATGCTACGATGGCACCCCTTAGCGACGCACGTGGGTTCCATAGAATTTACATCAGGCGAATTTAGTAGCCAAGACGTAAACGTGGGTTCACTATAATACTCCTAAAACCACAGTAGCACGGTTGTGGTCCCAGACATGGACAACTGTACTGGTGAAAGATTACACCGCCGTCGGGGAAGACACTAAGTCTGAAGAGCTGCATGTGATTCACAGCTATGGGCATGTCTTCGGTTTCTACCAAAGGTCCCATACGAGAACAGGAGAATGTCTCCCATAGCATTATACTGCTCGCACCAGATTGGGTCCGAGGAGCGCTGCAAGTTTCGAGCCGCCGTTCACCTCGAAGACGGTGTTCGTGGAGACGACTAGCGACCCAGTGCAGCAAAAGTGTGATTCACTCGAAGAGCCGACACGTGTCCATTGTCTGAAGGTCGAGTCTCGGTGGTCCAGTGCCCACTGCAAACGTAATTGACAGTGTCATTGGGTCAACATGTGAACACATAGGGGTGCTCTGCTGCGGAGCTCCGTGTTCAACAATGTACGATGAACGGTGTGCTCCGAAACACTTGTGCGTGCACAGGCATTGTGTTCTTTCGGCAGAGATGCCACAGTAGTAGTTTAGGGAGCAGGCAAACCTCCGAATCACACATTCTGTGAAGAGTCATGGACGTCCAACCATTTAGCGCCTAATAGTAGTATCACTGTCCTACATCTTTCCTTAGATGGTCACGACAGTAGCGCGTGAACATTGGAATAGTTTCGCCTCTCCGAGATACTTACTCACAGGCCTTGAGTAATAACAACCTGACGTTGTCAAAGTCGCTTATGTCAATGGATTTCCCCGTTTGCGACTCATATCTTTTCTATGGTGGTGCCCCATCAATGCCACGTTCCTACAACGCCACAAGATGGCATCGAAAAGCGAGGTGAACAGTGTTCATAATGCATTGGCTTAAAAGTGTAGATGAGCAGACACAAACACTGAAAAGCTCAGGGTTGCACATTCATAGTTAACTGCAGAGAAATCTGGTGTTGGAACTTTCCGATCAAGACCAGTGCATAATATGTGTACTAACACCAAAGTCAAAGCATAGTAGGTTGCTAAGAAGCGTTCTTACGGTGGGCGAGACGGGTAGCGTCCTTGCACGGTCCTGGCTGCCCATGGCCCCTGATATGATCCTTCTGCGAAAATATTGCCTTAACGCTAAATGTCTCTATCCGCCCTGTAATTTTTCCTTGTTCATCGTTTATTTTGGTCCACGTTTTTCTTTTACTTTTTGTGTACGGTATCAAAGCAAAATGGACAACTGCTGGTGAAACGCGTGTCCACTCACCACATCCCACTGTAAGCTCTAAACAGACGAAAAAATCGTTTCATTGGCAATGGGTTAACTGTACGATACAAACTGTGCATCCCAACAAGGAAACATATTTCATCACTAACATAAACTACTGATGCAGCAGTGGCTAAAGCGCCTGCCACACGGAATGTAAAGCCCATCTAAAGTTTTCTAGGTGTCAAGCTTGACTGTTGGGTAGCAAGGAGACTGGACGGCTAGCTAGCAGGCTGAACCAGTCACACGTTTTAATGTATGCTGCAAGTTATACGTTGGCAAAATTTTCGCTCCAGGTACGGATGTTCGTTAGAGTAACTGAGAGTTTTGTCAGCATCTAGGACGAGTCTTCCCCAAACGCATCCGTTGAAGCAACATTGCTCTCTGTCCTCCTCTCTGGAGACATCCATGCAAAGTAAGAGGCACTTCGAGGTTAAATTCCAGTGGAGAGCCCCCTTGGCTTGACTGCACTTGGTGTGGGGACCCGCCTTCTGGGCTGTGATGCCAAATGCCAAGAATACTACTGATTGGTCGGCGCAAGTAACATTCAGAGAAGTAGTGATGGAGCTGTAGAGTTACATACGTTGTGATTCCTCTTCCGTATATGTCCGAAAGAACAGACACCACATATACCGCTACGGTCGCGGGTTCGAATACTGCCTCGGGCATGGATGTTCGTGATGTCCTTAGGTTAGCTAGGTTTAAGCAGATCTAAGTTCTAGGGGACTGATGACCTCAGCAGTTAAGTCCCATAGTGCTCAGAGCCACTTGAACCATTTTGAACCACACATAGATGGTATTTCCATAAGAACGTGCAAAAATGTAACAGGACATAGAGAACGCTCCATTGAACAATTTGAGGTAGTGAATCTGGGGTCGGAGAAGCCAAATTAAGGAGATATGGAAATGAACTTGTCTACCGCTTTGTCTAGCATTACTGTTGTCCACCTTATTTACAACTAAAATGCGTACAAATTCACACGTACTGTGCAGCCTGTTTAAATGTACATTTTTTACTTCCGGCAAGCAAACTAGGACGACGAGGCTGATTACTAGTAAGTCATGACGCAGGTTTTGTTTACTATACTCGGCCATGAGGTAGCTCTGTTGTAACGTATTTACACTGTCCCATGACAGAACGTGCGACGAATCAACGACAGACCCATTCTTTACTCTTTCAGAGACTTAACAGTGCAATATGATGGAGCAGTACAGGTACAGTTTCGCAGAACTCACTGACATGCACGCTGTGTTTGGGGAAGTTCCTAACAGGCATCATCCGTCACGACGAGTGTTTATTTCTTTCGATCAACGAATGCGTGAGACTGGTTCATTGGAAAGAAGAAACGAGAGACCTGGCAACATGACGACCACTCGCACACCCGATTGTGAAGAGGGGGTGCTGCAAAGTGTTGCAGCGAATTCGTCGTATTGCACATGAAACGGACGCTGCGCATACTAGCGTGTGGCGAGCACACCACGAACAACAGTTACTCCCATATCATCCACAACGGGTCCATGCAAAGCTTGTCGTCGACTTCGCATTGGTTGCTCCAAAAGTGGATTTGTCGACAAGATTTCTTCCAAATTGTGCTGTTTACTGACGGGGCCTCATTTGATCGTGGTGGCATTTTGGACATCAGGAATAGCCGTGTGACAAAATGGATACAACATGACGGTGCATCGCCTGACTTCAGTGTGGACATCCGCAATTATCTCAATGCTGTGTTTCCTGGTCGCTGGATTGGAAGGGGAGGTCCTACTCCGTGGCCTGCGATATCACCTGACCTGAATCCTCTTGATTATTTCCTACGGAGATATCTAAAGTTGCTTGGTTATCAGAGCACTGTGGATAATGAGACGGAATTAGTTGCTAGAATTGTAGTTGCCTGTGACGCGATTCGAAAAACGCCAGGGATATTTGTCAGGGTGCGTCAGAATCTTGTTGGCCGATGTCATGCTTGCATTGAGGCTGGTGGCCGTCAGTTTCAGCACTTTTATAAGATACAATACAAATGGTACAGTCATTGCGTAAATGACTGTATTTGCAGTTAACTAATATAAATAAAAATAGTGCACATTAATGTGATTTTATTCCTATTATCTCGTTAAGCTGGCTTTCCCCATCCCAGTTCCCTACCTCATATTATTCAGTGGAGAATTATCTATGGCCTGTTAAATTTTTGCACGCTTTTACGGCATGCGGCTATTTCAACACTGATACCTGCCATCGTTCATCCTCTTATGTGACTATAGTTAGGTTGAGAGAAATGATGAACATGTACGGGATAATATCAGTGGAATCTGGATAAGACGTGAAGCGTGTTCGAATGGCCGAGGCGGGTACGGCAACCATTCTAGAGTAGCAGAGTATCCAGATTTGAGTTCCAGTCTGGCACAAATTTTCAATAACCGCTGTTCAGATATTTAAACCCCGGAAGCATCTAAGTCCTATCGATTTCCCTGAAGTACTGGAGCTGTCATGTGGAAACACACAAAGCTTCATGCAGGCAGAAAGCTTAGGAGTCAATAATGATATCACGGAGCCGTCGCGCGAGATAGAAATTAAATTTACAGTGAACCTTATTCCGTATGCAGTGGTCTTAAGATCTGCCGTCAGTTTAATTGACAGCTCACGCGACGGCCATGTAGCTAACCTAGGGTGAAACTTGCTCCGAGTGGAAAGAGCTTGATTACGTGTACACAGAAACGAAGAATTTTACTGCTGTAATTCCAGAAGTATTGAAGTGCTGAAGGCGAGAGGCAATTTAATATAGTTACGTCATTCAAAACCTCGTTATGCCATCCACAGTTACGACGTGGATGTAGCCGCATGCATAAAACTGTTTGTATACCGGCGTGTACCGTTGTGCTCTACACTGTGTCACCTGGCTCGCTGACGCATTCGTGCTGAGCGCATGTCTCAGCAACGGACGGTAAATAGCATCCGAGTAGTTCTAGAGTAACGAATCCGCGTAAAGATCAGATTAACTGTTCTGGAGAGTAGCTGATGAAATTCACGGTGAAAAGAATTCTGACTGAAGGAGACAGAGATGACTCCTACACAGCCGAAGGGAGTGACGAGACATGAGCACCACACTCCGCAGCAGCTGGAGTCTTACAGTGGAGGTGCGAGAATAGCTGCCAGTCACACCGCTCTATCACCAATCAACCATGACAAGTGATATGCAATATGAAAGGAAAATATCTTCATGTAACGAAAGAATGCTTCTACCCACAAAGCTACTTTGGCAGTGGGAAAACAGATTTGAAAGCTAAATTGCGTCCCTTCTCGCAAGACTGCCATCCTCTAGTAGTCACGTCTACATAGATTCAAAAATATCCGTTGTGGAAAATACTTTTCAGTTGAATGAAGACGTTACGGTACACGTAAATTGATGTTTTGGTGGCCCCCAGGAGTGGAAATTCAGCGATAGAATCAAATAACGTATAAACGTTGGACTATGTGGACTGACCCAAAAGAGCATCTAAACTGAGGGAGAAGTTATATTTTTATCACAAGAATACAATTCATTCCTACTGGGAACATCCCTTGTTGTCCTCAGATAGTCCAACAAACGAAATGCAAGCTTAGGCGACTACAAAATCATACGCATTGCACTGTGATATGGAAGGAAGCACTGAATTAAAGACCAAAATCGCTGCCGTCGGTCCGCTGCAGTTACCTAGAGAATGTTCCAAACTGAAACACTATAATGTTCCCGGAGGAAAGTGAGCTGCTGTAGGAGCATCAGAACGGATTCAGTAAAAGCCACTCATCTGAAACACAGAGGTACAGAAGTACTCCGCAAATACACTGTCAGAAAAATGGTGCAGCAACCTCAAGGACCACGTTCAGTAACACCAGGGCATAAAATGATAATTCTGACGGGTTGTACTGTTAGCGATTGATCTGTTACTATCGTAGGCAGTAATATTGGTCTCAAGAGATCCGTCTGTGTCTGCACGTGTTGGGCAAAATGGTGTGCCGCTGCTTTCTGCACTGTCTGTCGAACACTCCCACTCCTGTAAACCAGATTCTGGACGTCGACGGCATTGTGCGTAATACGGAGAAGAAATTCGGGAACATGTTGTAGCTGCTGTGTGACCAGAGACCATTGGGAACTTCCTGTTTGCAGCAGGAAGAAGGTGAGGTTTGCCTCTGGCCACACTACCACTGACACAACTCCGTCTAGAGTGGCTACTCTAGTGTCGTGAAGTAGTTGACTGATGAGTAGAATGGCGCTCTCTTGTCTTCAGTATTAAGAGTAGGCTTTGTCTCTATGCGAGTGATGGACGTACAAGTGTGTGGTGTAGGCCTAGACATTACAACTATATGAGAAATACAAAAATAACCCACCACCTCAATAATTATTGGGTCTATGTTTTATACTACTACTAAAATACAGTAAGTTCTACTTTTTTATTGTAACTGGCTAACTTGTGGACAAGGTTAATCTATTGGACTATCCTACTATTCTGTTGTATTCTGCAGCGATTACAGGTGTGCCAGTTGGTGTTACCAACCTACTGTTATTAGGCCTGTTCACTGAGCTAAACCCATGTGAGCGTGCCCCTGGCACTGGGCTGGCCAAGTCTGTATTGTCGCTGCAGTCCCTACTTGTCAGTGTTGTTAGTGTTCTAAGTCTACTACTACTACTAATATAATTGGTTCTATGTCTAAGTTGAGTGCAGTTGTCGTAGCCTGGTGGCTGATGCACTCGCTGTCCTGGTCCAGTAGTGCGGCGGATTCCAGTCAAGGGCGACTGGCCTGCTCCGCTCCCGGCGGTATGGCGAGTACATCTCAGTCTATTCCGGTTCAATATCGTCTTTCTTGGTTTCTTAAGAATTCTCGCAAAACCTTATGTGATACCTCGTTTGCCAATTTGTTGAGGATGCTGAAGGTATCGGAACGTCGTATTTGGGCATAAGTGTCGTGATTGGGTAATTGCGTTCGCAGGTCATGCGCCACATCATCATATAGCGGGCAGTCATAGATGATGTGCTCAGGTGTTCAGTCTTGGGCGCCACAGTCGCACGCTGGTGTAGCTCTTTTTCCAAACCGACATAGCTATGTCGGATATGGTCCATGTCCCGTGAGAAAGTGCAATAGTCCCCTGCTTGGCTCGAAGTAGGTCATCCCAAGTCGCTCCTTGATGTTTGGCAGCAGCTGAAAGACCCTTCTACCAGTTTCTTCGTTCTCCCAAGATGTTTGCCATAACTCCTTCCCCCGTCTTTTTATGGCAGGTTTATTTCCTACCTGAACCCCCAATATGTTCTTTGTCTTATCTATCTTTCCCTTGGTGACCCAGTACCATGCGGCCTGTTCCCTTATTTTTATGTCTAATGGGCATAATCCCATTAGCACGAATAGAGCCCCCCCAGGTGTCGTTCTGTAGGCACCTACAGACCGCATTATCATGTTTCTTTGGACCCTTCTCACGGCCATGGCCGGCATCACCCTCGTGAGCCTGTGAGCCCAGACCCCACACGCATAACCTACTATTGATGATTGGATGCTGTTGTGATATAATTTGATGAGAGCAGGTGGCAGGTGAAATCTTCTATGACCAATGTTGATGAGGTTGTTCAGGGTTTCTATTGCGCGTAGTGCAATGGTTTCGATATGAGATGTATAGTTTCATTTTTCATCAATAATAACTCCAAGATATCGCGCTTCGCGACGCCGAAGAACTGGTATTCCGTCAATTCTTACTGTGAGATTCCTGACCAGACTGCCTTTTAAGAGAAGGTATGTTGATTTATTTGGTGCAATTTTCATTTTAGCTTGTTGACACCATTCAGCTAGTATGTTGATTGCTCTTTCTACTTTTGGTTCAAGTTCTTCCCGGCTACGGCCGCCGACCAACAGGAGGAGGTCGTCAGCGTAGGCTATCACGTCTAGCACGGCCTCGCTGAGTTGTAGGTTTTCTAACAGCGGTTCTACATTTACGTCCCAAAAGAGTGGCCCCAGTACGGAGCCCTGGGGACACCCCTTCGTAATGGTCTTGCTTATTTTGTCGCTAGGCGATGATAACCAGACCTCCCTGTCCATACAATAGCTCCTGAGACAGCCATAGAGGGGCCCTGGGCACTCCTTCTCACGCAAGCGGGAGAAGAGCGAGGGCCACCACAGGTTGTCAAAGGCGCCACTGATGTCCACCATGATGCCGACCACGTATTTGTGCGGGGCAGAGCCACAGACCTCAGCCGCCAGGGCGATTGCGTCAGACGCCGATCGCCCCGGCCGAAAGCCGAATTGCCTGTCGCTCATCCCGCACAAAGTTCTGTGTGCGGTCAGTCTGTCAGCCAACAGCTTCTCTAACAGTTTCCCCATGATGTCTAGGAGACATATTGGTCTGTAGGACTTTGGCCCCATGGGATATTTGTCCTTGCCCTTCTTAATAATGACCATATTTGCCCTTTTCCAGATCTTTGGGAATTTGCCAGTCCTAAGACATTCATTGTATAACCCTGTAAGAGGTACTATCAGCTGTGGGGCGAGGAACTGTACCACCTCTGCTACTATACCATCTGGCCCTGGTGCTTTCCCCCTTTTTTGCGATTTTATTTGTGCAGCAATTTCTTCTTCAGAAAAAGGGTACACCCGGGTGTTGTTGGTGTACTCCTGCTGCTCTGCCCTGCGGATTTGTTGCTGGGTCTCTGTTTCACCATCTTCCTCATCATCTGGAAGTAGTCCTCAGGAGGACCTCAGCGGTCTCCCGCCAGGACTCTGTAGTTCTTCCAGCCTCTCTGAGAGTGGAGAGGACCGCTGGGGACCTTATATTCTCCCTGACCAACTTGTAGGGAACTCCCCACAGGTCAGTTTCAAGCTGTCTAAGTACATAGTCCTCCCAGCTCTTCATTCTTACCTGTTTTAGTTCTTTCTGGAATGCTTCCTTAGCTTCTCTATATTGCTGCAACCAGTATTGTTTTTCCGGCCAGATGGCACATCGCTGGTAGTACCTCCTCGCCCGTCGGACAGACTGGCGCAGACGTTCGAGGTCAACAGTCCATGGTGATGGAGAGGCCGCCACGGCCCTTCTACTAGTCGGAACAGCGGCTTTTACCGCCCTAACCACTGATCCCACCAGTTCCTCGGCATGCCTGTCCACGTCCAGGTCACCCTCGGGCAATGGAGGAATACTACACTCTCGAGCCAGGTGTTCCCAGTTGGTTTTATTGAAGTTATACTGTGTTTCCCACCCCAGGTCCCAGCGGCACTCTTCTTGACAGAGTTGGAAAACAATTAGATTGTGGTCACTTGTGGTAACTTGATCCTTCACTGTCCAACTTTGTATGTTACTGCTGATATTAGATGTGGCCAGGGTAACATCAATGTTGGTCCCTAATCCGCCTCCACCTGTGTAGGTCGGGGGATTACCTGGTTTGTTGGCCACAACAAGCTGCTGGGCCATGATAAACTCCTCAGCCTTTCCACCATTTGCATCTCTGATGCCGCTGTACCATAGGGGGGATTTCGCATTCATGTCTGCTGTGAGAATAACCTTCTTGCCTTGTAATACCGTGGTCGTTTCCGCAAGATGATCTAGGTGGTCCTCAAAATTCCCTCCGTACTGGAAGTACATATTTACTGTGAAAACCAGGCCAAGAGGCGTCTGTAATTCCGCGACGTTACAGTGGCTGTTTGACAGCTGCGTTAATGTTGTTGCTCTCAGCCCTTTATTTGTGATGGTTACTACTGCTTGGGGTTCTTCCCCGGTGGAAATGACTTGCCAGGAGGCTGACATGAAGGGGATTTGCCCAGCCCGAGAGTATGGTTCCTGTAGGCAGATTACGTCCAGTCTCAGCTCCTCCACTATCCTTCGTAGCTCCTGCATGACAAGGAGACTATTGTGGGTGTTAATTTGTCCGATTACAATTTTTGGTGACATTATGGGAAATATGTATGGAAATTACATTCGGGCCATGGTTTGCTCCAGTCTGATGCTATTCGCCCATTGGCCAGGACAGACTGTGCATAAATTTCGTCCAGCTCAAATCTTTCCCCTCTCCTTTCAAACACTTTTTTAAGTAAGTCACGCAGGGCTCCGAATTCGGTGGGAAGGTTCATTGACCTCAGCTGTATTCTGTCTACGGCCTCCATTGTGGAGAAGGTGACCCTTCTTCCATATTTATGCCCTACACGTACGACGTGCCGAAGTGCTGTAGTGAGGATGGCCGGCTGCTCCAGGCGGGAAAGCTGCATGGCGAATTCTGTTTGGATAGATTCTCCTAGGGTCTACTCCTATGGTCCTAGACAGCTGTCTGTTCCAGAGACCAACCGCCCAGGAGACACAGGTGCCGTCGAAGGCTTCGTGGTGTGCGGGGGCCATCAGTTACAACTGGAGGTCACATTTGATATTTCTACGGGTTAAAGCAACCAACACCCGCCACATAGCACGGGCTATTATCCACGCGCCACTTCTTCGACAGGAGGATCACTTGCTATTTCAGAATGACAGTGCACGTCAACATACGACTGCTGCGACATAACGTACTCTTGTGGTGTCCAGCAGTTGCCCTCGCCAGCGAGATTACCAGATCTCTCTCTAACTGAACACGTATTGGCCGTATTGAGGCGAGAACGTACACGTTCTGCATGGCCTGCAAGAGCACTTCCCGAACATCAATTAAAGGTTCAAGATGGTTGGGAGTATCTATATCGTTGGATGCTGTTCGGTACCATTACGACAGTTTTCACGGGAGAATACACGCCTGCATTGACGCTGGGAGGGGTGCTCTGTGGACTAATACGATTGTTGGGGCACCCAGTTCTTTGAGATGTGTGTTTTATTTGGTCAGAACATTTTTAACGCATATTGCTACAATGACGACTTACCTGTCACCCCACTTATTAATAAAATGACCATGCTCATGAGGGTAATGCATTTCTTTTACCCGGTGTATGTCATTGTCGAGGAATGTTCGACTAGCAGAATTCACTTACGTTACACAGGATAGGTTTTAGCACGCATAAACGATTTGTCACACAGGATCAGCAACGCTATAAGAGCGTTCATTGACGACGCTGTTGGTGATGGTATTGTCGTCTGAACGATCTTAGGGTTTTACAGCAAAACTTCGACACAGTGTTCATTTATAATTAGTGTTACAAATATTAGCGCTCTTTCAATATGAATAAAGGTATGATAACACATGTAACAAGCAAAAAGGACCTTAAAGAATCTCATCACATGATTAGTGGTGAGCATCTAGAGCATATCATATCGTGTAAATATTGAACTATAATACTATGAAGGTGTATCAGATACGACGATGACGCAATATCAGTGCTAGAGAAGGCGAATGGAAGACTTAAATTTGTCGGAAGGGTTATGGGGAAATGTGTAGCATTTTTACAGCTAACTGCAGACAAGACGCTAGTGCGACCAGTTCTAGTATATTACTCCGATATTTGGAGTCCTTATTAAATAGGCATTACAATAGACGTAAAACGAAAGCAGAGTCACGGTGTTACAACGTAACAGGTCGGTGTGAACGATACGCAAGTGTAACGGAAACGCTCGGGAAAATTAAACGGGAACCAAAAAAGAAAAACGACACTCTCTCGAGAAAATTAGGAGAACTCGTAATAGAAGAATACTGTACGACTATTATGCTGCCATCATTGTGCAGGGTGACACAAAAGCCCGTTAACGTTTAAAAATGCACTGATTCAGGGTATCATTCAGGTAGAGTGGTAAAGACTGACACACATGTCTGAATTAACATGGAGTTTTATTGAAACCAAAAGCTAGTGCAATACTGGCGAAAAAATGGCGGTGGATAGCAACACGTCGGCGATGACGCATGAGAATCGTGCATGAAAAGAGCTTAAGTGGCAGAGGAAGTCTGGTCACCTCTAACCTGCCTGATAAATACCTGCTATACGATTTGTGTGCTGGATGGCGCTGCATCCCTTACAGCTGCAAGTGTGAAAGATCTGTTCTCGACATCGTTTGGCGAGGATCACGTGCTGAGCCGCAGCTTCCGTCATGCTTTGACCTCCCAGGTCACCAGACTTCAATCAACGTGATTATTGGTTTGTGGGGTTACTAGGATTTGCTGGTCCAACGCGGACGTCTGACCTCATTAAGGATGTTAAATGGCAACATCCGACGGCAGTTGCTCACCATACCTACTGAAATGTTGGACAGTGCTGGCCGCAACATTGTGTCTGGACTACAGATACTTTTGATTAATGACGGCCGACATGTTGAACATTTGGTATAAAGAACACTGACGTCGCTAAAAATCGGTTTTTACGTAATATATTGCTTTTGTAGCATACGAAGCGCCATCAGTTCATCATTTTGTGCACCCCATGTCATTTAACGCATGTATGTCAATTTTTATCTTTCTGTCTACGTTAATCCTTGAAATAATAAATTTCCAAATGTTAGCGGACTTGTGGGTCAGCCTGTATTGCTCGCGCATGGTTACAGAGATAAGATAAGAGAAAGGTATATAGAATGTAAATTTATCCAACGTTCAGTGTGGAATAGGAAAGAAATAAGGCAATGCAGCTAATGGCAGCGGTGTACAGTGGTTTGCGGAATAGATATGTAAATGTAGAGGCAGATGGTGTTACCTGTACACTCTGCGCAAATTAGCTGTAATTACTTGGAGCTATTAATTTCTTGCTAGTACATACTAGTCATCTGCAACGATGACGAAGGAAACCGCCGAAAGCTTGTGTTCCATCATGTCTTTGAAACTGCCTAGCCAATGATAAGATTCTGCACACGCCCGTGTCATTATTGCCCTTACTGTAGCTGCCCCTGGTAGAGTAGTCGGTTCAAAGCTCAGCTGATGGTACGTGGAGGGGAAAGCCGGTGGTACAGAGCGACCGCCTCCTACTTGTCTGTAGCAGGCGGGGGAGGGGGGGGGGGGTGCGCGGTGTAGTGTGGAGGAGGGTGGACTCGGACCCGGCATGCAGTTTGCATGGCAGACAGGGGCGCTGGGCCGGCGCGTGTAGCGCGGGCAGCCGCCCACCGGGCTCGCAGGACATCCGCAGTGGGGCAGGCCGGCACTCCGTAAACACGCAGCCGCGGCTGTGACACGGCCGGCACGACTACCGGCCCCAACACGGCGAATCCTGTGTACCGCTAAGCAGCAGCTAACTGCGATTATTATTAACTGCTTCCGTCTTAGGGCCTGTACGTTTTCTTCTGTGAACGTACTCCTAACTTTCAAAATCAGCACTATCGATATGCAAATTATTAGCCCGGAACCACACGAAGTGGGCAGGAGTATTGCCATCTACAGCGTGATTCAGCTGTCCCAACCTGTGGGTTTCATGCAACCCGCAACACCTTCAAATATCTCAAGTGAAATCTCATACTCTCTCCCTCGCAACGTGTCAACTATTAGCCCCACAGAAAAAAATGAGCAGGGCTTTTTTTGTAGAAAATTTAAGATAATTATAATTTGTACTGGGATACGATATCGGCAGAGGCAGCACTTTTCCAGTTATTCAAGAAAAACTCACAAGAGTGACTTTGAAATACGTTTTTCCTTAATAACTTGAAAATTGTAGTCTCTAGCTAAAATTTATCTCTATACAATCCCGCTGAGGCTTTCTAAAGGTGTAGCGGGTCGCGTAAGACCAGTATGTACAAATTCAAATGGCTCTGAGCACTATGGGACTTAACATCTGAGGCCATCAGTCCCCTAGACTTAGAACTACGTGAACCTAACTAACCTAAGGACATCATACACATTCATGCCCGAGGCAGGATTCCAGACTGAAGCGCCTAGAACCGTCACAGCGGCCGGGACTAGTATGTAGGGGGATCCGACTGACCTGTACAGTCTGTGTGCATGGAAAGATAACGTATTTGACAGCAGTAGGATGATGTTCCATCGAAACTATGGTAATACTTCTGCTCGCACACGTCAGAACGTCATGACTGTCTTGCGATTATGCAGTCATTGGAACCAATAAGGACATACTCCCCTACCCAAGATCTCAGCATCTACTCGCCTAGTGCCTAAGAGGACTATTATTGGAAACTTCGTGGAAGATTGAAGCTATCGGCCAGACTTGGATTCGGACCCGGGATCTTTGCCTTTCATGGACTGCACTTTGTTGAAAAGAAAGTCCAGGATGGCTTGCCATGAGGGGAAACGTTGTGGGCCATAGGATATCCTGGAGATCGTTTGCAGACATTCATGGACTTCATTATACCAAACAACGATGCTCCATGTTACGTACACACATGATTGTGATGTAAGGATGCCACTGATGAAAACCTAACGGATTCTACTATGAGAAGAAATGGCATACCAGGGCATCACTCCTGGTTGTTGGGCCATACACAGGCCGACAGTCAGGTTGGTACCCTACCGCTGTCCCTGGCTTCTCCAAAAACGTCTTCGCTGGTCACCGAGGTTCAGTTCGAAACAGTACTTATAACTGAAGACATATCTGCTCAGTCAATGCGATTTCACGTCGAAGTAGTGTCTGAGGACGCCCCAGACAGTGGTGTTATACCAACCTGAATGTACCCTGCTGTACGTCCCGTCAGCCAAGAATGATGGTCCTCACAAGCGACTTCTAATCAAGCTGCAGGCCTACGGGGTATCGTCCCAGTTGTGCGACTGGATTCGTGATTTCCTGTCAGGAAGGTCGCAGTTCGTAGTAATAGACGGCAAATCATCGAGTAAAACTGAAGTGATATCAGGTGTTACCCAGGGAAGCGTCCTGGGACCTCTGCTGTTCCTGATCTGTATAAATGACCTGGGTGACAATCTGAGCAGTTCTCTCAGGTTGTTCGCAGATGATGCTGTAATTTAGCGTCTAGTAAGGTCATCCGAAGACCAGTATCAGTTGCAAAGCGACTTAGAAAAGATTGCTGTATGGTGTGGCAGGTGACAGTTGACGCTAAATAACGAAAAGTGTGAGGTGATCGAAAAGAAATCCGTTCGAATTCGATTACTCGATAAATAGTACAATCCTCAAGGCTGTCAATTGAACTAAGTACCTGGGTGTTAAAATTACGAACAACTTCAGTTGGAAAGACCACATAGGTAATATTGTGGGGAAGGCGAGCCAACGGTTGCGTTTCATAGGCAGGACACTCAGAAGATGCAACAAGTCCACTAAAGAGGCAGCTTACACTACACTCGTTCATCCTCTGTTAGAATATTGCTGCGCGGTGTGGGATCCTTACCAGGTGCGATTGACGGAACACATCGAAAGGGTGCAAAAAAGGGCAGCTCGATTTGTATTATAACGTAATAGGGGATAGAGTGTGATAGATATGATACGCGAGTTGGGATGGAAGTCATTAAAGCAAAGACGTTTTTCGTCGCGGCGAGATTTATTTACGAAATTTCAGTCACCAACTTTCTCTTCCGAATGCGAAAATATTTTGTTGAGCTCAACCTACATAGGTAGGAATGATCATCAAAATAAAATAAGAGAAATCAGAGTTCGAACAGAAGGGTTTAGGTGTTCGTTTTTCCCGCGCATTGTTCGGGAGTGGAATGGTAGAGAGATAGTATGATTGTGGTTCGATGAACCCTCTGCCAAGCACTTAAATGTGAATTGCAGAGTAATCATGTAGATGTAGATGTAGAGGTACCATTTCTTTTCATACCATGACCAGTTTCATTGTCATCCGTGGCACTCTTACAGCAAAGAGGCACGCTGACGGTGATATATCATTCTTCGGTTGCCCTTCATGACAAGTCATGCTGGGCTTACATTTCAGCAAGATGGTGCCCACACGCACACGACAATTGTTTTGACTGTCTTCGAGTTTGCCAACATTTCACTGTCCAGCAACGTCACCATATCTCTCCCCATTGAGAATGTTTGGAACGTTAATGATCGAAGCAGACGAACGGTATTGCCAGTGCACTGCAACAATCTCGGGGTTTGACAATGTAATGCACCAATTGGAGAAATCTTGGCACGATATCGGTCAATCAGTGCGAAGCCGAGTGACCACTTGCATAAGGGCTAGAGGTGTATCAACGCTTTATTGACTTGCTCAGTTTGCGAACATCTTCCCCTTGAAAAAATCATGCAATTTTTCTGAAATTGTAATAATTTGTTCGCCTGTACATGTACATCACACCTACCTATTTCCATCCCATTCGGCTCATTGTTTCTTTTGTTTTTTAGAATGTATATGGCGCCAGGGAGGGCATCTGACCACCTCTTAAACAAAACCTGCCAAACTTGTTAAAAACAGTGACTACCCTGCGCCGATCTAGTTCAAAGGCACAACAAACAAAAGAACAAATTGAGGGTATAACTATACAAATATGTGTTTTATGAAAGTTACCACTGTAAAATTTTGACTTGGCTATTGAAGATGTATGACAAAAGGCCCAAATCTCGTCCTGCAACAGTCATTTTCGATCCTAGAATGCCAATAAGGTATGTCGTGATTCTGCAATCCGGTGCCTTGTGTTATTAGTGCAGTACACATACGGAAAATAGTTTCAATAACATAACTAAACCAGAATACGTTACAGACTAGCCCAACTTAACAATTTCTTTGATTACTGCGCGGTACATAGCTTCTTACGACTACATCTACATTTACATGACCACTCTACCATTCCCAATTAAGTGCCTGGCAGAGTGTTCTTCGAACGGCTTTCAGACTGTTTCTCTACCTTTCCAGTCTCTAAAAGCGCCTGGGAGAAATAAATACTTAAATCTCTCTCTTGTCAGCTCTGATTCATCTTATTTTCACATTGAGAGGAGGAAACTGGTTATGGAAATTTCGTGAATAGATCTTGCCGCAACGAAAAGCGCCTTCGTTTTAATGATTACCATTCCAAATCGCTTATCATATCCGTGACATTTTCACCCGTATTTCACGGTCACACAAAACAAGCTGCTCTTCTTTGCACTTTTTCAGCGTCCCCTGTCAATGTTTTCCGGTAAGGATCCCATACGGCAAGCAATAACCAAGCAGAGGACGAACAAGTGTAGTCTAGGAAGACCCTATATTACCATTTTATAAACTCTCGTATCAAATCCGCGACATTGTCTTCTCTGTTTCATGAAAATACAAAACGAGTTGTCCTTCTATTAACTTTTTCAAATCCTCCCTCAATCCTATCTGGTAAGGATGAAGGCAGTCTCTTCGGCAAACCTGGTGCATCTTCTAAATGTTTTGCCAATGAAACGTAGTCTTTGGTTTATCTTCCACAAAACGTTATGTATCTGATCGTTTCAACTTAAGTTGTTCCTAACTGTAATTCTTAGGTATTTAGTCCAATTGGATCATTTGGTTTGCCGTTTTACTTTAACAGACACACGCGTCTGGAAGCCATGCGGAACACTCTGCCTCTTTTGGTGGAGAATGCCAATTTAGTGTAATTGTAAAAAAGATAATATAGCTGATGGATGATAGAGCAGCAGCCCACTTCGATTTCAACGTTCGTCAACACCTCAAAACATATTCTTCGGGGTGTGGATAGGACGAGGACGCCCTTATGCCCGGGCTCTTCGATCACCGGATATTAACACCCTTGAGATTTACTGGTGATAGCATCTGGAATGTTATTTGTGTGCTGAACCAGTTTCTGATGTGCAGACCCTCTAACATTGTGTGCTTGTAGCCTGCGATGCTATTGGGCTACAGCCTGTCACATTTTAAAGCTTGAGGCAATCTATGATGCAAACACTTGCACTGGAGAGCACGGCGGCAGCTTTGAACATCTTTTGTAATATAAAATAAATTAATACAATGTAAAGTGTAACGTAATGTGCCAATAGGAACTGATTAACTGTAGACTCACCCACAATTTCAGGACAGAGGTTGAGAAGAACTTTTGTGTCAATTTTCCTGTCAGGACTCATCTCCAATAGTTTCCCTCTTTCTTAATATTCACCCTGTGTAACCTCAGCTGCCCTCAACTTGAACATTGGTTTGAAATGCACTTCGCATTGGTGCGTGTGTTATTGTTGGATGTGGTGTGTCGTTTCCTTCTTCCAACTGACATACCTACCCTATTACAGGATGGCATACATTAAAGTGGACTGCTAACGACGGCGCAGCTTTGGAGTTTTCCAATTAACAAATCATGCCAGAAGTAAAACAAGTGGAAGGTTACAGAAAAAGAGATCGATTGATGATCTAATCCCAATGCTTTGGATTGGTAATATGATACATACCCACTCAGCATCCAAGCAACACTCTATAATTGAGGAAAGAGAAGGGTAACTAATCAAGTACAATATTGCAGTATGCCTCGGAAGCAGGGATGTTTCTGGAACTTACTGACAAATTATAACTGTGAGCTGTATCAGGACTGTAAGCAAGAACTCCGAATTTAATGGGAGATGGTAAGAACATTACTTCGCTAATGCTTGGTTCCGGGTTCATGACACAATCCTGGTCAGATTTTAAATATATTAGGAAAACTCCGTCGGAACAGGTCTCGAAATGGGCAACGGTACCGACCGACCGTCGTGTCATCCTTAGGCGATAGACGTCACTGGATGCGAATATGGAGGCTTATTGGCCGCTGTGTGCTTTCATGACCGGAGCCGATACTCCTCAGACAAGTATCTCCTCACTTGGCCGCAGAAGAGCTAAGTGCACCCAGCTAGCCAACAGCGCTCGGCACGCCCGGACGGTCACTCATCCAAATCCTATCGAAGCCCGACAGCGCTTAACTTCGGTGATTTGACGGGAACTAGTGCGATAGGGCCGTAGGCCAGTAAATTAGGAAGCTAAGTAAGAAAACGCTATTTTTCACAAAAAGCGTTGTCAGTGCTATTGTATTCTTAGTGCTCTGTTGCACGTTCCTAATCTTCTTCCGAGTGTCAAATCACGGGGCAAATATTTCAAATATCCAAGTCCTCTTCCATTTAGTTTTTCATGATATTCCTGGGAAGAATGGGACTGTCTGAAGAGACAACACACAAACTTTTCTGACAGGACGCAGCTTACTAATCTGCGACAGAGATTTAGCAGTTACGGAGAAGCTAAGGGAAGGTAAGCAAGGCCTTCGTTCCGCAAGATTTACACTAGAATTTCGGGTCAGCTCAAGCTACGAACTCGTTCCATATAATTTCAGTGCGTATAGCTGACTTCTGTTGTCAATTCAGCTGTGTAAGATGTGCAAATGCAGTGTGATCGAAGCGTGTCATACTCAGCCATGTTAAATAGCCATCGAAAATTCTTAATCTGATGCAGAAGAATGAAAAAAATGTGAATGGCTTTAAAAGAGGCATGACCGTGGCTAATGTCTGCCATCTCGTTCTTCACAGAAAGACCAGCCACGTCTTTGCAAACAAGGGAAAGAGCGGCTTACGATGTTGTCGTTCCCTTCTCAACATCAAAGTGAGTTCCGCAGCGAACTTAGCAATATTTGATCCCAAGAATGGAGTTTTGTAAGAAACAGATGTCAATATTAATAGGTTTTTTCTTGAATTACTTTTTTACACTCTTGTACAAAATCTGAAATGTATGAGAAATGATTCTTGTTGACTACAGTTCTACTAGATACAATATTACTGTTGTACCAAAGGAAGTATATCAGAGTTAATGGTACTTGAAACAAAAACTTTTTTAGTTCCTCTTAGAACTAGCCTGTCCCCTGGAAATTCTGTCTTATTACTTTTTGTAGTTATGAGCATACCATTACAGTTTTGTGGTATCAGAAAACCTTCTCAGCTTTTGGGACAGAAGGAAGTTATCTTCAAAAAGATGCACATCGTTTTGTGATAACAGTTAACAGTGCTTGCCATTTTGTCTTTTCTCATACAAGGTGATTCCATAATAAAGTTACAAGCATTCAGCAATGATGGAGAACGGTAAACTTATCAATCTAAAGGTAAGGGACCCTATCCGGATACAAACGACTCCAATGCTGTAAGTGAAAATGGTGCTGATACCTCTGAATGTTAAATACAGGGTTATTACAAATGATTGAAGCGATTTCACAGCTCTACAATAACTTTATTATTTGAGATATTTTCACAATGCTTTGCACACATATACAAAAACTCAAAAAGTTTTTTTAGGCATTCACAAATGTTCGATATGTGCCCCTTTAGTGATTCGGCAGACATCAAGCCGATAATCAACTTCCTCCCACACTCGGCACAGCATGTCCCCATCAATGAGTTCGAAAGCATCGTCGATGCGAGCTCGCATTCTGGCACGTTTCTTGGTAGAGGAGGTTTAAACACTGAATCTTTCACATAATCCCACAGAAAGAAATCGCATGGGGTTAAGTCGGGAGAGCGTGGAGGGCATGACATGAATTGCTGATCATGATCTCCACCACGACCGATCCATCGGTTTTCCAATCTCCTGTTTAAGAAATGCCGAACATCATGATGGAAGTGCGGTGGAGCACCATCCTGTTGAAAGATGAAGTCGGCGCTGTCGGTCTCCAGTTGTGGCATGAGCCAATTTTCCAGCACGTCCAGATACACGTGTCCTGTAACGTTTTTTTCGCAGAAGAAAAAGGGGCCGTAAACTTTAAACCGTGAGATTGCACAAAACACGTTGACTTTTGGTGAATTGCGAATTTACTGCACGAATGCGTGAGGATTCTCTACCGCCCAGATTCGCACATTGTGTCTGTTCACTTCACCATTAATAAAAAATGTTGCTTCATCACTGAAAACAAGTTTCGCACTGAACGCATCCTCTTCCATGAGCTGTTGCCACCGCGCCGAAAATTCAAAGCGTTTGACTTTGTCATCGGGTGTCAGGGCTTGTAGCAATTGTAAACGGTAAGGCTTCTGCTTTAGCCTTTTCCGTAAGATTTTCCAAACCGTCGGCTGTGGTACGTTTAGCTCCCTGCTTGCTTTATTCGTCGACTTCCGCGGGCTACGCGTGAAACTTGCCCGCACGTGTTCAACCGCTTCTTCTCTCACTGCAGGCCGACACGTTGATTTCCCCTTACAGAGGCATCCAGAAGCTTTAAACTGCGCATACCATCGCCGAATGGAGTAAGCAGTTGGTGGATCTTTGTTGAACTTCGTCCTGAAGTGTCGTTGCACTGTTATGACTGACTGATGTGAGTGAATTTCAAGCACGACATACGCTTTCTCGGCTCCTGTCGCCATTTTGTCTCACTGCGCTCTCGAACGCTCTGGCGGCAGAAACCTGAAGTGCAGCTTCAGTCGAACAAAACTTTATGAGTTTTTCTACGTGTGTGTTGTGTGTCGTGACCATATGTCAATGAATGGGGCTACAGCGAATTTATGAAATCGCTTCAATCATTTGTAATAGCCCTGTAAATGTACCGACCCTGTTCTTGCTATGACTGTAGGGTAGGCAACCCTGACGAGCACTTGGGTATAGAGGCTGGGATATTAACTTAATTACTCCAATGCAGGCGGCATACTGTGCACTGATACGAGCCGTGCTGGTGTACAATTTCTGTACTGTAGCAGACTGCAGTCTGTGCTTTGAAGATGAAGTACTAACGTCGATCAGCCCTAACCAGTGATGGAATTTTCAGGCGTGATTTCCGTGTATGGCGAGGCAAATGGATGCAGCAGAAAATTTGAAAGGTCCGCGTAGAAGATATCCGGCTCACAACATATTTCCAAGATTGTTCCAACGATTGAGTGAAGAAGGGTAACCGATACTACAGTGCAACGACCGAAGAGGATGACAAACCTCACAGACTCTCGAGACTTACAAGATCCAGTGCTTGCTGGAGCGGATGATACACCTGCAATCAGCACTCTGTGGGTCCCACCTGAAATGAACGTTTCGCAGAGTACTGTGTGACCAGTATTACGGGAAATGAAGCTACAACTCTACCATCCACAGAAAGTGCATGCTTTGACTTCTGCTGACTTCGGACCTCGTGTTGTGTTGAGCCAATGGTTCTTGCAGAGCCTTGCAACCGACCTCTCTTGCATACATATGCACATACGTAGGCGGATGATGCGTGTTTCACAAGAGACGATGAAAATCTCCCGGTACAGTTGTGAAGAGCCACCAACAAAGATTATCAGTCAACAAATGGGCATGCATAGTCAATGATCACGTATGAGGCCCGTTTCTTCTTCCTCCCCGCTTAACTGCACCAGTGTAACCATCTTATGTGAGAGACATGCTACCCAGCTTTCTGGAACACATCGCATTTATCATCGGTCAACGGGTGTGATTGCAACATGATGGAACTTGCATCCCACTTTGTACTGAGGGTTCGTGTACACCTGAATCAGACACTGCCTGAAAACTGAAGAGACAGAGGTGGTCCTGTTTCGTGGCCAGCAACTGCACCTGATCTCACCCGACTTCCTTTCTTCTTGTGGAGTCATGAGAGAAGCATTGTATTCGGTACGCCTGTCGAGGCTGAAGAGGATCAGGCAAGAATTCTCGTTGCCTGTGACCACAGTCAGCTGGTGCAAATTTTACCAAAGTGCTACACTATTACAAAGAAAACGGGAAAGAAATTCACAAAAACATATTGAAATAAATAGTAGTAATCACTCAGTAACGGAAAATGATGTTCATACGTCGCTTTTTCCTGCCGCAAAATTTTGTGTATAACTTTGGTGTTGAAACGCCCAACATTGGTCTTCTACCTAATCACAATCTCAGAATTCACGACATATTTGGAAGAGAACGGCGAACAAATTATGGTAAGGAAGAATACAAATGTCACTGCTGATCCCAAAATCTGTCACAAACGAGAAGGAACAGAAAAATGTATTAGCCTACAAAGCGATGGATCCTACTTCCTTCATTTCCATGCCTCGACGTCTTAAACCATACGACCACGCTGAATACAAGCATTTAACAATATAATTATTTATTTTAGCAACCTCTGAAGGCTTTTAGTGACATCTAATTAAAATAAATCGTGTAGAAGGGAATGTGTTTCTGATAGACGTCCAATGCGCCAAAAACAAAGTTAGTAATACAAACCTGTAAGAGAGTGAAAAACAGCGCTTCTTTTTTGATTGGCCACCCAATTTTGACTTCGCAGTAGTTGCTTGGCTAGAGCTCAGATGGCCTGGTTTTGACATTACTAGACCACGTGCTACTTTCATTTCAGCCTCTACTGGCGTGAGCTGCAAATATTGCTCTACTATTAGTGTCGTCAGAGATGACGTCACATTAGAGTATGTGCAGCTGAACAGAGACTGCTGCATCGCTTTTCTCTGTCGATAAAAGCGCCACTAAAATCATTTCAGTACTCAACAACGTGGTTTGTAGTTATCACAGAGAGAGCGCTACAAAAGATGTTTTCACGTTTTTTGGTTTGCACGCCAGAACATATTGGAAGAGAAATGGTGTAATTTTAGTGGTATTTCTGGCTCATATTCGTATAGAAATAGCATAATTTTAGTGCGATATTCGCAGGTGTTGTAGAATATTAGCACATGATCACCAGCTGCCACTGTCTGCAACACCCATGAAAGGACACTGGAGATGTTAGAAAGGGAAGGACACACTTATGCTTGCTGCTGCCGCTCGCGCATTGACGCTAGGGGGAAACTATTTAAACCCTTTTGAACAACTGTCGTAAATGTAGTTGTGGAGGTACGTTGGAATTTATTATTACTGTAGTGTATACCTACAACTTTGGGTCTTTCTGACATCAAGTTATGTGCGCTGTTGAAGTCCATCAACAGGGGAAATTTTCTGAGGGTATTGGCGACTATTCAGCGGGAATTCCGTACGTCGTGATGAGGATTTTGAAGGCGTGGCCCTCAGCTCGAGTGCAGCATGAAGCTGAGGCTCAACGTGAGTAGATTTTCCCATGTACCTTTGGACTCGCTTGTTTCCTGACTAGGGAGCCTTGTGTCCAATTTATACATATATCATAAATACCTGACATAATTGGCTGGAGAGTCTCAAGAAAGTTCGAGATGTGAAGTTATGAAATCGTGCTGTGCGATAAACAGTACATTTGTGTTTGTACTATCGTTGTCGAGTCATGATGAAAAGAGGCTAAAGCATTACAATATATAACAACGCCCTCGTGGCAACAGAGAGTCCTTCAGGTGTAGCACATCAAAACTTGGTGCACGTCTCTCGCGTGATTATATACACAGGGTGTTTCCGTAAGAGCGTGCAAAAACTCAGCAGGCCATAGAGGATGTTCCACTGAACAACTTGAAGTAGGTAACCTGGGGTCGGGAGAGCCAGCTTAACGAGATAATAGGAATAAAATAACACTACTATGCACTTTTTTATTTACATCAGTTAATGCCAAATACCCTCATTGATACAATGAATGTACCATTTTTACCGAATCTTATAAAAGTGCTGAAACTGACTGCCACTAGCCTCAATGCAAGCAGGACATCGGCAAACAAGACTCTGACGCACCCTGACAAAAATCTCTGGTGTGTTTAGAATCACATCATAGGCAGCTACAGTTCTGGCAACTAATTCCGTCTACTCATCCACTGGGACCTCATACAAAAGTGTCTTTAGATATCCCCATAGGAAATAATCAAGGGGATTCAGGTCCATGGAATAGAAGCTTCCCTTCCAGTCTAGCGGCCAGGAAATACAGGTTGCTGACATCGACACCGACATGAGGCGGTACACCGTCATGTTGTATACACATCCTCTCACTAACAGCCAAGGGTACTGTTCTCCAACAACTCAGGTGGAATACTGCACGAGCCACAAGTATAGGTGGCCCTTCAGACAGCCAGGTAGAAGGTATGGCCGCGATGACATTGTCGCCTACAATGCCTGTGCAAATGTGCACAGCAAAACGTACTTGATGTTGTGACTCTACTACAGCTTGAGGGTTTTCCTCATCCCACGTAGGGCTATTCCTGCTGTTAGAAATACCATCACTATCAAAGGATGCCTTTTCAGTAAGCAGTACGATTTGGGGGAAATGCGGTCGACCAATCCATTGTTGGAGCAACCACTGACACAGTGCGATCCTTGGTGCAAAGTCGGTCACAAGCATTGCACGTGTATAAGGGTGTAATCGTTGTTCACGGAGTACTCGACACACGCTGGTTGTAGGCAGCACTCATTTCACGTGGAGTACGACAAGTGCTTGTAGTGGGGTTCGCTGCAACAATTTCCAGCACCTCCTCTTCAAAATAAGGTGTCCGAGTTGTCCTCGTTTCTTCTATCCAGCGAACCAGTCTCAGGCAAGCGGTTAAAGGCGCTACAGTCTGAAACCGCACGACCGCTACTGTCGCAGGTTCGAATCCTGCCTCGGGAATGGATGAGTGTGATGTCCTTAGGTTAGTTAGGTTTAAGTAGTTCTAAGTTCTAGGGGACTGATGACCTTACACGGTAAGTCTCATAGTGCTCAGAGCCATTTGAACCAATTTCGCATTCGTCGAACGAAAGAATTAAATATTCTTCGTGACGGGTGATACCTGTTAGGAAATCGTTCCCTGTACAGAATTTCAGCAGCGAGAGCGTTGCGACGTACTTCCCCATACGCAAGGTGCACGTCAGTGAGTTCTGCGAAACTGTACAGTCACTGTTCCGTCGTATTTTACTGTACGTCTCTGAAAAGCACTGGGAAATGGATGGGTCTGTTGTTGATTCATAGCGCGTTCTGTTGGGGGCAATCTAAACACGATACAACAGAGCCACCTTATGAACAAGTAAAGTAAACAAAACCTGCATAGTGATTTCCTAGTTATCAGGCTCGTCGTCCGTGTTTCGATGCAGGAAATAAGAAATGCACGTGTAAATAAACAGCACATGACGTGTAAACTTATTCGCATGCTAGTTGTAAATAAGCTGGAAAACTGTAATGCTAGACAAAGCGATAGACAAGTTTACTTCCATATATCTCCTTAAGCTGGCTTCTCCGACCGTAGGTTCCGTACCTCAAATCATTCAGTGGAGCATTCTCTATGTCTTGTTACATTTTTGCATGCTCTTTCGGAAACAGATAGAACCGTTCAGGTGTGACACATCAAGAACTGCCGCATGTGTCGATTTGACTACGTACATAGCCGGCAGTCAATTGATACTCATGTTGCACATCTTGATGTGCGACACCTGTACGACTGTCTGCTGTCATGAGGACACTGTTTTCAAAGCGATTCAGTTACGATGGCACAAAAACAAACATGCACCTTATCGCATGGAGTCATTTCATAATCTGTACACTGAGGATATCAAGATGGCTGCTTAGCCCTGCAGGAATTAGTAATCCACTGTACGTACGTGCGATTAAAGCAATAAAAACGTCGAGTAAAATCGTCACAGAGTGACCTTGCACGTTGGAATATTTGTTGCATCGGTACAGTAAGGTTCTGAAGTGATATCAGGTGTTCCCCAGGGAAGCGTCCTGGGACCTCTGCTGCTCCTGATCTATATAAATGACCTGGGGGACAATCTGAGCAGTTCTCTTAGGTTGTTCGCAGATGATGCTGTAATTTACCGTCTAGTAAGGTCATCCGAAGACCACTATCAGTTGCAAAGCTATTTAGAAAAAATTGCTCTATGGTGTGGCAGGTGGCAGTTGACGCTAAATAACGAAAAGTTTGAGGTGATCCACATGAGTTCCAAAAGAAGTCCGTTCGAATTCGATTACTCGATAAGTAGTACAATTCTCAAGGCTGTCAATTCAACTAAGTACCTGGGTGTTAAAATTACGAACAACTTCAGTTGGAAAGATAATATTGTGGGGGAGGCGAGCCAAAGGTTGCATTTCATTGGCAGCACACTTAGAAGATGCAACAAGTCCACTAAAGAGACAGCTTACACTACACTCGTTTGTCCTCTGTTAGAATATTGCTGCGCGGTGTGGGATCCTTACCAGGTGGGATTGACGGAGGACATCGAAAGGGTACAAAAAAGGGGAGCTCGATTTGTATTATCACGTAATAGGGGAGAGAGTGTGGCAGATATGATACGCGAGTTGGGATGGAAGTCATTAAAGCATTAAAGCAAAGACGTTTTTCGTCGCGGCGAGATTAATTCACGAAATTTCAGTCACCAACTTTCTCTTCCGAATGCGAAAATATTTTGTTGAGCCCAACCTACATAGGTAGGAATGATCATCAAAATAAAATAAGAGAAATTAGAGCTCGGAGAGAAAGGTTTAGGTGTTCGTTTTTCCCGTGCGCTGTTCGGGAGTGGAATGGTAGAGAGATAGTATGATTGTGTTTCGATGAACCCTCTGCCGAGCACTTAAATGTGAATTGCAAGGTAATCATGTAGATGTAGATGTCCCCACAACGATGATATGCCGACGTGATTAACACCCGAATTGAACAGCGGAATAGCGGAGCTGAGGACATTTATAAACGGCCTGGTGGAATGAAAATAGCTGCCTTCCAGTTGGGGTGCCCACCGGCGAGGCGCCGGCGGCGGGGGCTGGCTCCGCCCTTGCGCCTTGCAGGCAGGCAGCCGGTGTCGCGGCCGCTGCTGTGTTGCCTGCAACTTTGATGCAGTGAGTGCGCGCTCGTGTCGCGCTCGCTGCATCTTGCATGGCCAGCAGCGGCGCGCCGCGGCGCGCTGCCCGCCGCACAGTAGTCGCGTCGCGGGCCGGCGCGGGGCCCAGCACAGCCCAGCACGGACTGGCGACGCGACGCGACGGCTGCCCGGCACACACGCCCGTCACAGCAGCGCCGGCTTGACCGCAGGCACGCCGACGTCACGTGCGCCAGCTCACCGGCCGGCCGCATAAATAACTCCCGTATACGAGGCTCACGCCGGCCAGACTTCTCTACTGGGCACACCAGTGGCCAGTAATATCACACCCAGTGCTTTCATTACCCGTCCCCACTTTCTACCGCCACAACCTGTTCCAGGGGCTGAAAAGCCTCAGCAGTTTTTTCTGTGATTCTTGAGTTTCTCCCGGCGTATTTGATAGTTAAAATATCCACGGTGTACTGCCGGTCTACAGTGTCCAACGGGCACAATATTTCGGCGATCATACATGTCGCCATCATCAGGTGAACTGACGGACTGAGCTCCTGTGAACGTGCCGGTACGGAGATCTGTACGCTATGGCTGCTCAGGGATACCTGGGTTCGGCCTCGGCGGCGGCCGATTTAAATACCCTCCGCCCGCGGTGCACTCCCTCCGCCGTCCGGACCCCCGCCACGGTCTCGCGGTGGAACAGATTGCGACGGCGTCTGAGTTTAAAAACTCTAGTACATAGGGTGCGCACTATCTCTGACGCAGAGAGTCTACCCCAGGAATTGGAACATCTGTGAACTGTATTTCGAAAAAATGGGTACTCAGAGTGGCAGATTCAGCGTGCTCTCCGCCAAACCACTACAGCACAACCTGTGGAGATGGATGAAGTCACGAGGGAGGAGGTAGGCACTGCGTTTATTCCATATACAGGCGCACTCTCGGGGAAAATCGCCCGCATTTTCAAGAAACACCGGGTCGGAACGGTGTTTTGTCATCCGAATAAAACTCGTGCATTGGTGGGGAGCGCCAAAGATGACCTCGGTTTGAGGAATGCCGGCGTGTACCAGATTCCTTGTCAATGTGGCAAGTCGTATATTGGTCAGAAGGTGCGTACCGTCTAGGATCGATGCCGTGAACACCAGAGGCACACTCGACTGATGTATCCGAGCAAGTCGGCGGTCGCTGAACATTGTTTGTCGGAAAATCACGATATGGAGTATGAACGCACGAGGATTCTGGTACATACTTCGAGATACTGGGACAGCGTTGTTAGAGAGGCCATCGAAATTCGCACCAATGACGACCTCATAAACCGTGACTGTGGCTATAATCTTAGCAAGGCTTGGGAACCAGCCATTGGGTTAATCAAGAGTAAATCGAGCAAACGTATAGCTGTGACGACCACGGCGGACAGAGCCATCACACCGGCGTCATCTCAGACGCCGTCGCAATCTGTTCCACCGCGCGACTGTGGCGCGGGGCGCTGACAGCGGAGGGAGTGCGCCGCGGGCGGAGGGTATTTAAATCGCCCGCCGCCGCGACCGAACCCAGTTCCCCCTGAGCAGCCGTAGCGTACGGATCTCCGTGCCGGCACGTTCACAGGAGCTCAGTCCGTTAGTTCACCTGATGATGGTGATATTTTGATTCGTTTCTCCAGTCGTCGCAGTCCCTATGCCTCTGGAGCAAGATTACAAAGCTGTCAGGGACAGCGTGACTGCTGTTCTGCAGGAACGTTTGCACGTTAAAAACATACACACACAGGCGTCCTTTGGAGGACGATACCATCAACCCAGTACAGAAAAGCCCTGCGGTGATAGGAAGGTTGCGACTGGAGTAGGACCGCGTAATCTGGAAGTTCTTAGTGACAAACCGTCACGTATGCGGCATTCGTGTGATCGCCGTTTTAGTCGAGGAGGCTGCAAAGTAACAGGTGTGCTGCCCTTGTGACTGAGCAGAACTATTGAGGATCCACGCTCTTCACCCCACATGAGGAAGGGACTTGGAAAGGTGTCCTAAACATAGCGTATCCAACCAGCTACCTGACTGGATGGCCGCGTCCATAGGGTACACCATATGCGATCGAAATTCTACAATGCCGTTATCATGCTGTAACCTCTCTCTTACTAATCGGCCTATCCTGGTTGCGATATAAAATATGACCGTGGATCACGTGTATGCCTAATGGATTTTTCCAAATTGTATAAGGCTACCTTTCCTGAAGAAGTGATACCGAGAAGTAGGAGGAAAGCGTACAACCGACCCTTCTGATGTAAAGTCTACTAAAATTAAAAGTAATTAAACCGACAGGGCTATAATTTGGAAAATGAAAGTTATTTTGTGCATTCACTCACAGACAACACTGGACGGAAAAGGGATACCACTGATCATGAATTAAAATGTTACACTAATGAACGAAATGGAAATACTTAACGGTCGCCAGCCCATTAGGGCAATTTACATCCAAAATCCCGTATAAGATGATGGGAAAGAGAAACATGCATTATTAAACACTGACGTGGCAACTGAAGGTTGTCACGTTTTTTTAACTCTAATTTTAAGTATATAATGATAAAGAAAACTGAGAAGTCACTGTTAGGTTATGTTTGGCATTACGTTTTGGACAAGGTAATCGAATAATGATTTGAAAATATGCAATTCAACTGTATGTTAGTACTGAACTTCGTTACGTGAACAACGACTCTTACTGACCTCAGCATAATGTCATCACAGAAATTTAGAAAAAAAAGCAAGCGCTTTTTACTTTGCCCTACTTAGTTTGCAAACTGGGATTTCATATTATTGTCTGAACAACTGAGCCTTTTTTACTGACTTGAACAGAATTAAATACTAGAATACGTACCAAACGAAACAGCAATGTCCTCCAAGCTATATGTAAAATAAATAGAATTTCTGCACTCTTAACTTGTGCATTTCTTTAGATTTGGATTTTTTCCAATGATTGATTCTCAAACTTGAAAAGTGAAATTGCTTTACTGTAGTCATACACTGAAGCCTCTGCTGTACAACAGTTAATTAAAAGTAGACTGAGGCTAAAATTATTAAAAGAGAATTTATTCATTAGTAAACTGGCTGTAACTATTCAGTTTGCTTCTTATGGCTCTCAGTTAGCATATTAGGAAAAAAAGGAACACGGATCCTGCTTGTTAATAATGTCTGGGGCAATGAGGACACAATTGCCCCGAGTTTAACTGATTGTTATTTAAACAAATCTTATCAATCAAATCACATTCAGTTGTGCGGCTGGGTTAGCCGTTAATACTTTCTACCAAGGACAGTCTTACTTCAGTGCTGTGCATACGACGAAACTCGAAGCCGACGACGAAACTGTGTTGCTGGAACTGCTGCTGTTGTTGAAGACAGTAGCATATTGTGGAGCCACGGCTAATTATAGGAACGGGCAATCGTAACTAACACAGCCCCTTCCGCTGTCCGTACTCCTGCTCTAGACATCTGGCCGGCGCGCGTATATGAGGCCGCCGAAAATGGTACTCTTTACTTGAGAGCGTTAACACCACACTTCCGCGCACTACAAGCGCAGGAACCCGTCTCTCGCTCTCTCCGCGCGCTCTGCACAACAACTCCCTACCCAAAGATTTTACAACGCACAAGCACTGCTATTATCGTTGCTAGTCGATATAAATAACAATTCGTTTGGCTTTTTCCTGAGCTTATAAGTTTCACAGTAAAACACAGATAAATACAATGAAACGTCAACAGACTTCTACCTAAATGTACATACGCAATAAAGCAATGTCCTTACTTATTAAAAGAAAGCATTTAAATTACAAATATTTACATGCAATTCAAAAATGAAATTATATATCGGTAGCAGGTGCAATGCATCCTGCATTTTCGGTGTTACAATGCCTACACTTCTTTAGGAATGTGAAACCTGGATCACCTACAGGGGTCACTTGAAGTTCTTCGAAAAATACCACCAACACTGCCTAGGTTGAATACTGAAAGTAAAGTGGAAGGATCTCGAAGAAACCAACTCCACTCCATTGAAGCAAAATTTGTCAGCCACCAACTTCGCTGTACTGGTCATATCATTCACATGTCAAATACCTTCTCCCAAAGCGAATCATCATCTGTCAATTGTAGAGTGGCCAGTGCAATTGGGAAGGGCAAACAAAACGATATAAAGATGTCCTCAAATCAAATATGACAAAATGTCAAATAAACGCAAACGATTGGGAAACTACAGCACTAGGTAGATCCAAATGGCAATTGGGAAGGGCAAACAAAACGATATAAAGATGTCCTCAAATCAAATATGAGAAAATGTCAAATAAACGCAAACGATTGGGGAACTACAGCAATAGGTAGATCCAAATGGCGACAAATGGTTCACCAAGGAACACTTAATGTTGAAAAGGTGAGACAATTGAGGAGAATAGGAACAGAGATCGCAGAAGAGAACAGGAGCTCTTGAGAGGAACAAACCAGTTACACCATTCAGTCAACACCAACTAGGTATGCCATTACAGCCGGAGAATCTGTGGCTCCAGAATAGGACTATTTAGCCAACGAGGAATCCACAGATAACACTACAAAAAGACATTCCGTACTCGTTAATGAGTAAATCCCTATGAGTGGTGATGACCCAGCATTGGATACCTCAGTTGCAGCATCGACCAGAACTGGCCTCCAGAGCGTCTGTAACTTTCTGTTTTCAGGGTTGTGTATCCCAATCAGTAAAAACGGAGCCCTTATAGGGCCGTAGGTATCTCATCGGTGTCTCCTTTGCCAGACACGTGCAACAAAACAGACACCGCTCGTGAATACGCAGCTGATGCATACATTTGCATGAAACAGTGAAGGGGGAAAGAAATGGAAGGGATGGATTGGAATTCATTACTTCCAGCCACTTAGAGCAGTGTGGTAATCCAATGGCGAAAATTGAAAATTTGTGCCAGACCGGATCTCGAACGCCGTATTTAACGCTTTCATGAAGTGGTTGCCTTAACCGCTTTGCCCATCTCTGGACACTGTCTCTGCCCGACTCAAATTTCCAATTGTCGCAAACTGCTATGCAGCGTACCTCATCCATTGATCCCCCACTTGCTAATTATTGATTCCCATAACAGTTCAAACGATATTAGTGCCCCCGCAGACTTTTGCAAGAAGACTGCAGCATGGGGAGGATATCATCGAGTTTCTGGAAAGTTAGCGGATGGCTTCCTATCTGGGTATCTATGGATTCCCAGTAGACGTTCCAAATGGCATGAGACTATTCATGGACAACTTTTGGACAGAGACTGTAATGGAGTGAATGGGGACGATATAGTGTGTAGGATTACGTGAGGAGGGCAGGCAGGTGGTCACTTCCAACTGGATGAAGGAATTCTACAGTGAGGCATCCAAGGAGTTTGGGGGCATATGGCATGGCTTGCTTTCTAGATGGGTGTTCTGTGGGATGAGTAAAATATGATGTTGGAGGGAGTCTGTAAACTGATGCCACTGACAGAGTTCTGCAGGAGATCTACTACAGATGTTGATGTCAGCGGCAATAATATAAGCCGAAAAGTATAGTTGATGAATTTGAGGAGCATATATCTGTACTATCTATACATACATATCTTATTTAATGTCCATCAATTTTTTTCTGTTTGTGTTTGGAGGTTACAGAAATTACTGGTAGGGATTTTGATACAGTTCTCATCAATAGACAGATATACTGATTCACGAGGAATGATTGTGTAGGTAATTACTACTTATAATGATGATGAATGTGTAATATATGTGTTGTTATCTATTCCATATTTAATTGGTCTTGTTGGATGACATATAAGTGATGGAACGGATGTACTGGTCAGCAGTATGTGTCGGGAGAACCAGTAAAGTAAACAGCCACCGCTACTACAGAGACCAGCGAAGCTTGACCATAGCTCAACACATTCGTCCCATACACATTATATAGTACCTATCGCTTTTCTCTGTTTGTATGTCAAGGACACATCTCACAAATCGTTTAGCGGTTTTGATACCGTTTTCACTAACAGGTACACCCGTTGTCATGGAAGGTCTGTGGATACAATTCATTACTACTACATCAGACGTGTGGCTGCCCATGGATATTTAGTGCTGTTACTTGTGTGAAGTTGAGGGGGCGGGTGAGAGGCGGCGCTAATAATGTATTAACTAAGGCCTTACCTCAGGCAGGCAAAATGTGTGATAGAATTCATGGTATGGTAATGTAAGACTGCCAAGTAAAAATTCGTGGGATTGCTGAGACTGTAGGCATCTCAAATGAAAGGGTACACACAGAATTGGCTATGAAGAAGCTGTGTGTGAGGTTGCTGCCGCGATTGTTGACAGTCGATCAAAAGGATATCCGGTACCACCATTCAACACCATCCCTGGCGGTGATTAATCGCAGTCCGGAAGACTTTTTTCGCCGATCTGTGATTGGCAACGAAACCTGGATCCATCATTACACACCAGATCCAAAACGGCTGTCAAGACAATGGACGAAGGCTGGTGAATGTGCACCGAAGAAGGACCATTCTGTAAGCTGGTGAGGTGGTGGCCCAAGTTTCTCTGGTTTCCTAAGGAATAATCCTGATAGTTTATTTGGAAATAGGCAGAACCATAATTGGCCCCCATTATCTTCATTGTTGAATCGCTTGAAACTAGCGTTGGCTGAAGTAATCCCAAGGTTCGCACGCATAAATGTGCTCTTTGACCAGGATAATGCTCTATCCCACACACCAGCGATAGCAATGGTCAAAGTATATGAATGTGGCTTTGAACTGGTTCCTGATCCACCACGTTCTCCAGATGTATTCCCAAGGTGACTTCTTCCTGTTCGCTAACTTTAAACTTTGACTTGCTGGGAAGAAACTTTGATCAAATGAGAAAGTGACAGTTGCCGTCAGTGGCTATTTTACAGGGCTTGACAGGATCTGTTTCTTCGATGGGATAAGAAAGGTCGAGGCTCGCTGGACGAAGGACGTGCATATCCCTCGAACGAGATTATATCGGGAAGTAATGCGAGTTTCTTAGAAATAATGTGTTGTTGGTTGGTTGGTTTAGAGGAGGTGACCAGGCAGCGAGGTCATCCATCCCATTCGATTAGGGAAGGAAGTTGACTGCGCGCTTTCAAAGGAACCATTTGCCTGAAATAATGTGGTTGTTTACGAAACAAATGTTTTATCTCTCTTTTTTACCATACTTATCGAACTACCTTCGTATGATATACCGAATAAAGTTTTTATTGTTGTTAGTCCACCTGGGTGCCCAGTCTTGCTTATGGAGCCCTTGTCAGGTCACTGCAAGTTGCAAACTCGTATTCTAGTACTTCTAGAGTCTTTCTGTATGCTGCAGTCTGGAACCGCGAGACCGCTACGGTCGCAGGTTCGAATCCTGCCTCGGGCATGGATGTGTGTGATGTCCTTAGGTTAGTTAGGTTTAACTAGTTCTAAGTTCTAGGGGACTAATGACCTCAGCAGTTGAGTCCCATAGTGCTCAGAGCCATTTTTTTTTTCTGTGTGCACTGAAGAGCTCACACGAACAGTCTAGGAGGTAAATATACACACACACACACACACACACATACACACACACCTGCGTGCGCGCGCGCGCACGCGCACAGTAAAAGAGAGAGAGAGAGACAGCTAAAGGAAACAAGAGAGAGAGAGAGAGAGAGAGAACGAACATACACGCAAGCGTACATACAGATATACGGGCGTAGGCAGTCAGAGCACACATGTAAGCACGGACATATACAGACGTGCACGCACACGCAGCATTACCGTGCTTGAGTAGGGAGGAAGGCGAAACTACGTCGGGAATTTTATTATTTGCGGCGCAGCGCAGTGCAGGGCATGGCGTGTTTTTGGGGCTGTCTTCAGGCCCCAGGCGGCGAGATGAGTTGCCTCCAGAGGAAGGTGGGGGAGGGGGGGGGGGGGGAAGGAGACGGCGCTGAGTGATTCACTCTTCCCACCAGACTCTATTACGGCGCTTCTGCTTTTTGTCGGCCGCCTTACACGTTTAGGGCCTAATAATTTTTCGAATGTTTCGCCACCTGCAAATTTACTGCTTCCTAGTTCTTGTGACTCAATAGTTGCTTTGTAGCAGTATGTCACCTCTGGCTTGTTATCGTAGTCGTGTATGTACATAAACAGCACCAGCTTTTTTCCTTCATCCATATGCGACAGGCTCATTAGTGAGACTGACTAATACATATAAAATGTCTCTCTATCAGGCACAGTGACTTTCACAATACGTTTGATGTCAAATGTGAATTCCATATGTAAGTAGGCTGCTTAGGTTTTTTTTATTGGTAACGCCACGTAGCGCTCTGTATGAAAATCACTGGCTCTGCTGTGTGCAGTCTGTGGCTGGTATGCATTGTTGTCTGCTATTGTAGTGTTGGGCAGCTGGAAGATAACAGCGCGTAGCGTTGCGCAGTTGGAGGTGAGCCGCCAGCAGTGGTGGATGTGGGAAGTGAAATGGCGGAGTTTTGAGAGCGGATGATCTGGACAGAGAGAGTAAATTTGTAAGACTAGATGCCATGAACTGATATATATATATAATGACTTTTGAACAATATTAAGGTACATACATTGTTTGTTCTCTATCAAAATCTTTCATTTGCTAACTATGCCTATCAGTAGTTAGTGCCTTCAGTAGTTACAATCTTTTATTAAATGGCAGTATTGGCGCTCGCTGTATTGCAGTAGTTCGAATAACGAAGATTTTTGTGAGATAAGAATTCATGAAAGGTATAGGTTATTGTTAGTCAGGTCCATTCTTTTGTAGGGATTACTGACAGCCAGATTGCGTTGCGTTAAAAATATTGTGTGTCAGTTTAAGCACAGTCAATTATAATTTTTCCAAGGGCACGTTCCACATATACAGAACAAACAGTTATGATGCACATGTTGGCAGGGTGTGTAACAACGATTTTCGGAATATGACAGATGAAAGCTCATGTGAGTAACAGTAATTTTCCCCCTTTAGCAGGTGCGTTTAACCTATTACATGCCAAAATATCATTTACATGTTTACCTATTTTGTACACACTGCACTAGTTTATCCACTGTAAGAAAAAAAGAAAACAAGATGCACCACGAAGGAATTATGAAAATTGATAACAATCTTATATTCATACAAGTATCGACGGAAATGCAGAATTCTACCGATGGATGAATGTGTGACGCTGCAGCGCAGTGTGGAGAAATAAATAAAAAAACATTTCGTTTTTATTGTGTTTTTTAACTTTAGAATTTTTGAAAGGCTTTTTTACGGATTGTATTGACCATCTTGAATGCGGACAAATACAGTGCTGCGTGAAATACGCCTGTAATATAATTTACCATTCCGATTAGTTACATTTTGAATTCTACGTCATTGTTGATTTAATCAGAGTTCTCACCTTAGACGTAGAATTAGTCCTTCTGCCACAATATTAATTCATCAGTCGCCATCGAAGCTCTTCTCTTTGTTGACCGTGTGTATCTTCCTAAGTCGGCATCGGTTCACTTCACGAAGACGGTGGAAACCAAGGAATACAATGCTACGTTGCTTTAAATAATTTTCGTAACACTTCGATACTTCTCACTATTTTTTTTTATTCACAAGACAATAAAACTTGCTCAGCTCGTCGCACAAACCATAATCACTAACAATATGGCTGCCTTTCCGCAGACACCAAAAATTACGTCCATCCTCCACGAGGCAACAATCGAAAGTGTCCCTTAGCTCCTTCTTGGAGTATGAAACCAAAGAGAATCGAATGTGAACATTACAAAGATTATAATCTACATGCCTCTCAATTTAATCTTTGACGCAGCCTTTCAGGTATTGTATGTCTCTGTGTCGGAATGTGTCATTACAACAGTTCCACCGTCCAGCTGGCGAGGACAGTAAAAGGGTGACATGCCGATTCCAGAACATAACGCCCTTTCGAATTTCATTGCGTTTACTCAGCTGGAGAATAGCTAAGCCTCACAGATAAGCGAGTAAGTAATGTACGCAGATACTAGCTTTTGAGAGAGGACGTGTTGTTGGGCTCAAAGAAGTCGGCTGGAGTATTCGGTGAATCGCTCGACATTTAAGTAGGAGCGATGCTACTATTCGACGTTCGTGGTGCCGGTGCATGAACCATGGCCTCAAGAAGGAAGCTGTCGCCCTAGAGAAGCGGCGGAACGTGGGGACAGAGCGATCATCAGAGAGGCTCTCAGAGTCCCTGATTCAGCATTATCATCGATCCGCCGTGCAGCTGACGCTTCAGTGACCAAAAGGACCACAAATAGGAGGGTCAGAGAAAGGGGGCTGAGCTCGTGACACGGCCCAGTCCTCGTTCGTGTTTCACATTTGATGTTTTTTCTGTGCGCCGCTGAAGTATCGAACCTTTCTGGAAGATAGCAGAGCCGTAGTACTAATGTGAACGTAGGAGGCTCTTCGGGGAATTTTTGACGAATATGGCCGAGCGAGGTGGCACAGTGGTTAGCACACTGGACTCACATTCGGGAGGTCTGCGGTTCAGACCTGGATTTAGGTTTCCCGACTTCCTTAAATCGCTCCTGGAAACTGTTGGGATGACTCCTTTCAAACGGCACCCCCGATTTCTTTCCACATCCTAGTCATAATCCGAACTTGTTTCGGTGTGTAATGATCTCGATGTCGACAGGCGTTAAACCCTGTCTTCCTTCCTTCTTCTACTTCCGTCCTTTGGCCTCATATAAAAGTCTAAAGACACAGGTATGATTGAAATTAAAGCTTTTGTTGGATTTGACCTGATTTTACCACTCTGGACATATTTATGTAATGGACCTAAGGGATTCATATGGTTTTAGGATTAAGGTACTTGACACTATGATGAGTTTGAACTGGTTCCTGTTCGGATGCATATCCTTTGATGACACTAAAAGCAGTCAAGAGAAAAATAAAGTAGTGACTGGCTGAATACACCACATAGGATGACCAGTTCGTCACCTTCAGAGGAAAGTGAAGCTTTCGCCGGTATATGCCAAGCAAACCATCAAAGTATGGTATGAAAACTGTTACGCTCTGTAATGCGAGGACTCGGTACGCTCTTCCCACGGGGATACAGGTCGGAAACCAGCCACGTGGACCATAAAACGTTTCAAACTCGCCGAAAGATGTGATATACCGCATGAGCAGACACGTGAAGGAAATGGTCATAATACAATGGCAAACAGTTAGTCTACTATTGGTAGCTTGTCTAAAGAGCTGCTGACGAAGCGACTTACTTTGATTGGAACTGTTGTTAAAAACAGAGCTGAACTTCCTTCTGAATTTGTAAATGTTAAGCAACTTGAAATAAACAGTAGCTTATATGAATTTGAAAAGGATTTGATAATCGTCTCGCATGTGCCAAAAAAGAGCAAGCATGTGATACTTCTTTCGTCTATACACGTCGATAACAAAGAACCATAGCACTCTGTCACAATACCAAACCTCCAAATTTACCAAACAGGGTTCTCGAAGTCAAGAACGTCTTTCTTCCAGTAATCATCGTTCCAGTCCCACGAAGCTCTGTGTTACACTTTCGACTGAGCAATGCCGACTTGCTGTGTACGTAGCAGGGTATTCCTAAATTACGTCTAACTTCTTTCGTAGGCTGAAATAAACAGAAGTCGCACTACTGAGAAGCAGTCTTGAATATATCGGGCTAAAGTATTTATAATGACGGGAAAAAATCGCAACACCAAGAAGGAGTTGTGCGACATTTATGAAAGTTGATACACATGTTCTTACGTTGGGGAGGATGATGTGTACTCAAATTTTGCACCAGTTGCATAAAATCGTTGTGGTTTTCATGCAGCCACATATAGAATGTTGCAGGCTTCAAATAGAATCTAGAATCTTATATGTAGAGTCAAAGGGATACTGAGTTCATTGAAAATCTTTGTGTGATAAACACAACACTGGAAGAGAAACTAAATTTACTGAGAAATTTTAGTGGTTTGTAAACAGTAATACACACGACCATAACAGGAAAAGCTATTGGCGAGATTGGTGCGTGTCTACACAAAAACTAATAACAGCACAATGAATATTGTACAAACGAAACATTCATGGTGAGACTGTTATCGTAATATGGCCATTCTATAACTTGCTACACCAAGATACCCTCACCTTCTACTATTTACTTTATTTAATTACGGACAATTGGCCAGTTTAGGTCTTATAGCCAGTTATGAAGGTCTTTAGTTGTCAAGTGTCGTAACACACAGAAGGAAAAAATCGCAACACCAGTAAATAATTAATACAGAATAATGAAATTTTGGGAATACATTTGTCTACGTGATATATTTAAGTGATTAACATTGAAAGGTCACAGATTAATGTAAGCACGACATAACTCATTAAAAATGTGAAATGCTGGTACATTAATAACCGGTTCAATCGTTAGAATGGTGAGTGCCATCTTGCAAACGTTTATGCATTGTGATGCACAGCGGACGGATGCCAGTTGTTCGGCCAATACTGGGTATGTTAATTCTGGTTGTGGATGACGCTGGAATTGTCGTCTGATGATGTCCCATATGTGCTCGATTGTAGACAGATCTGGTGATCGAGCATGCCAAGGTAACATTTCGACACTGTAGAGCATGTTGGGTTACAACAGCAGTATGTGGGCGAGCGTTATCCTGTTAGAAAACTTCCGCAGGAGTGCTGTTCATAAATGGCAGCACAACAGATCAGATCACCAGATCGAAGTACTAATCTGCAGCTGGACGCATGGGATAACCACGAGTGTACTCCTGCTGTCATATGAAATCGCACCCCAGACCATAACTCCACGTGTAGGTACAGCGTGCCTTGCACACCGACAGGCTGATGTACATCTACATAGATACTCCAGAAGGGGAGAGTACCCTGTTCCACTACTTGTCATTTCCTTTCCTGTTCGACTCGCAAATAGAGCGAAGGAAAAACGACTATCTATATGCCTCCTTATGAGCCCTAATTTCTCGCATCTTATCCCGTCGCCATTATGCGCAATGTATGTCGGCGGCAATAGCATCGTTCAGCAGTCAGATTCAAATGCCGGTTCTCTAAATTTCCTCTGTAGTGTTTCTCGAAAAGAGCGTCGCCTACCCTCCAGCGATTTCCATTTGAATTCCCGAAGCGTCTCCGTTACACTTACGTGTTCGAATCTACACGTAACACATCTGGCAGCCCGCCTCTGAATTTCTTTGATATGTTTCTTCAATCCGACCTGGTACGGACCCCAAACAGTACTTAAGAGTGAGTCGCATCAGTTTCCTATCTACCATCTCCTTTAAAAGTGAACCACTCTTTCCTTAAATTCTCCCAATAAGCCGAAGTCGACGATTCGTCTTCCTCGACACAGTTTCACGTGCTCGTTCCATCTCATACCGTCATGCAACGTTACGCCCGGGCCTTTAAACGAGTTGACTGTGTCAAGCACGACATTAAAGGTTTGATGTACATACTCATCCGCATTAAGTTACATTTTTCCACATTTAGTGCTGGTTGCCATTCGTCACACCAAATGGAAATTTTGACTAGGCCTTCTTGTACCTTCCTACAGTCACTCAACTTCGACACCTTACCGTACACCACGGCATCGTCAGCAAACGGCTGCAAATTCGTGCCCACCCTGTCAGCAAAATCATTTATGTATATGGAGAACATCAGCGGTCCAATCACACTTCTCTGGGGGACTCCCTTGCCTCTGATGAACACTCGCCGTCGACGATAACGTACTGGGTTCTGTTATTTAAGAAATCATTGGGCCAGTCACGTATCTGTAAACTAATTTCATATTCTCGTATTTTCGTCAACAGCATGCAATGGGGCATCGTGTCAAACGCTTTCCGGAATCTAGAAATACGGAATCTGCCTGTGCTCAGTTGGTTGCAGGTTCGCCCTTGCCCCTTTATAATCGACACTCGGCCATCCCTGGCACCGAGGTACAACCAACCTTCATCAGAAAATGCAAGAGACCTCCACCCAGCCTTCTAATGAGCTCTCGCTTGACACCACTGAAATCGCAAATGGTGGTGGTTTGGGGTCAGTGGAGTGCGCGCGACAAGGCGTCTGGCTTGAAGCTATCGTTGAAGTACGGATTTGTAACAGTTAATTGTGTCACTGTGGTTCTCATTGCTGGACACATTGCAGCTACAAATGAAGTACCATACGCCAGTCATACACCGATAACGATGGTCTCCTCTTTAGATAGTGCCACATGACCGTCCGGAGCCCAGCCTTCTCGCGACCGTACATTCTGGTGACCACCACTGCCAGCAATCATGTACAGTGGCTACATTCCTGCCAAGTCTTTCTGCAGTATCACAGAAGGAACATTCAGATTCTAGTAGCCCTATTACAGGACCTCGTTAAAACTCGGTGATGGGTAGATATTGGCGTCTTTGCTGCTTAAAGGCGTAATTGACTAACAGATCATCACGTGCAAACTCAAAAGTTACTAAGGCTGATGATCGTTGCAGTGTGCATTTAAAGTGTTGTGTACTTAGTTCCGCGTAATCAGCGCGTACACAACTTCCCCACTAGAGCGCGCCCCGCCAAGCACAACAGCACAGGCGCAGCGCTCGTCCGTCTCCGCACTACGAGATGGCGCTGCCTTAGAGACGGATCAAATTCTGCTTCCGCCGATCCGTGTATTAATATGTAACGCAGCCAATGAGACTGCTGCTAATGTAGAACCCTTTCTCCATGCGGATCACACTCGCGCAGTGATACCTGAACGCGCGAGGCATTATAACGAGTGTACAGACTGCCGATTAGTCAGTATGCATTTGTCTGCACCAGTCTGTACCAGTCTGCATTAGTCTGTACCAGACTATAGTCAAGTTTCAGTCTGCGCCTAATAAGATTACCATGTTCCTCTACATAGCCATGAAGATAAATGAATAGACTTTTTGTCAAGTATCAGAGATATGTGAGAATAAGATTAACGTACCAAGACCAAAGGAACTTCAGATTGTCAGTTGTAAACAGCATCCAAAATCAAGTTACGTAATGTCTATGCCTTTTATTATTTTAATAAATGTGTGTGAAAATTAATCAAGTTCTGTTTAAAGTTGGTCACTGTGAATCTACTACTCTAAGCGTGCAAGTGGCATTTCTATCGTCTGACCTAGTGGCAGAAGATAAACACGCCACGATAAGACCACGAGACATATTGCTGACACTCGCCTACTTCATTAAAGCGACAAGTCAAATAATCTGATGGTGTGTGTACCGAAGGTCTTACAATACGCACACCACATAAAGGAAACCCGATTTGCATCCTCGTAGTGCCTTTACTAGCCCCACTCTTATGCGACTGACGCGAAATGTAGATAGGTATCAGATTTTAGGCGTAGAATAACGCCTGTCAACTTTAGTTTATGTCTCACAACTCCTTCTTGATGTTCCGAATATTTTCCGTCAGTGTATTAGGTTTCAAGTCATCATTGCTCATGATAAAATCCTTTGGCGATAGTGGATACGCTTTTTATTCTCCCGAAAGACCTCCACTTGTATGTTGACATGTAGAGGATTGATATTTATTGTGTCATAGTACTTGTTATGGATGCATATGCGACGACGTTTGAAGACGTGACGTCAGCGAGCGCGCCCAGCACTGACATCTGCTGCGGCCGCTCTCAGAGTCGGAGCGGACCCGTCGCCGGTGCACCTAAAATTGCCCCGGGAAGAGCCGGGGCCGAGGGGAGCCGCTTCATTACAATTATAAGTTTGCGCGACTTCCGCCGCCGGCTACAAGTAGTCTCGTTACGCTGCTCTGGCCGGTTCCGCCCGCCGACGGCGGATATTGTGCGGCGCCGGCTGCGGCGAGGTACACGGCTGCTCGCGGAAGAAACGGCTGGAGGGGTAGCGCGGGGGTGGGCGAGGGATGGAAGGGGGGGACAGGGTACCGCCGACCCACCACGGTGTCGTACCGCCGCCGGCCGGGTTCTCGTCTCAATTCCGAATTGTGGCGGCGTGCGCGTGACAGGATGATATTAGTGCACCCATTTCCCACTTGGAGACGGCACGTGGAATAGGATCTCCACGACGCCGCTGGCTAGATTCCTACTTTGGAGTGCCCGCATCTCGTGGTCGTGCGGTAGCGTTCTCGCTTCCCACGCCCGGGTTCCCGGGTTCGATTCCCGGCGGGGTCAGGGATTTTCTCTGCCTCGTGATGGCTGGGTGTTGTGTGCTGTCCTTAGGTTAGTTCGGTTTAAGTAGTTCTAAGTTCTAGGGGACTTATGACCATAGCAGTTGAGTCCCATAGTGCTCAGAGCCATTTGAACCTACTTTGGAGTGACAATGTCAACTGCTGACACTGCCAATATGTCATTAGACGCAAGCAGTTCAAACAGATGTTATGAGTAACAGCAACAACAACACTCAGCAACCGTCCACACCTCCGCGTTTGCTGCCTCTGGATCACGGAGTCCCGGGTTCGATACCGGGTGAGTTTGGGGATTTTCTCTTACTGGAGACTGGGTGTTTGCGTTGTCCTCATAATTTCATCATCATCATCATCATTCGTGGCAGTGGCTACACCGGACTGAGTAAAAAACTGGACTATGTAAAAAATGGGACTTTGTACGGGCTCTGATGAACGCACAGTTGATTGTCCGCAAACCAAACATCGTTGTCACCAACACGCAGCAATCAATAACCATTCCAATTATCAAAAAATTTATAAGAGTTAAAGGGTCAAGAATGAAGAGGTGCGTCCAAAAGTCGCACAGCTGTGTGAAAGTGCTTTATACGCAACTACCCGTTTCACGTCACTTCAGACGCATCTTCGGTTTAGAATGGCCATATTTCCATTATGTGGTTGGACAGTTACGGAATGCCGGTATTCGACAACTTATCCAAATTAAGAATCAAACCAGAATCGTAGGTTATCACAATAAAATCTAGTACACGCAAAACATCCTTGTCAAAATCTATAAAGAATAACGACTGAATGAGCCTCGCTAACTGGTGTCTACCGGATCTTACAATATATCCTATGGGTGTTATCTGTCCTCAGTCATTCAGCAGTCACGCTTTGCACATTTGGACAACCCACCATTCTGATTTGATTCATAACGCGGATTACTTCCCGCAAGCCGACACTCCGTAATTGTCCATCTACATTGTTGTTGTTGTTGTTATGGTCTTCAGTCCTGAGACTGGTTTGATGCTGCTCTCCATGATACTCTATCCTGTGCAAGCTTCAGCATCTCCCAGTACTTACTGCAATCTACATCCTTCTCAATCTGCTTAGTGTATTCATCTCTTGGTGTCCCTCTACGATTTTTACCCTCCACGATGTCCTCCAATGCTAAATTTGTGATCCCTTGATGCCTCAGAACATGTCCTACCAACCGGTCCCTTCTTCTTGTCAAGATGTGCCACAAACTCCTCTTCTCCCCAATTCTATTCAGTACCTCCTCATTAGTTATGTGATCTCCCCATCTAATCATCAGCACTCTTCTGTAGCACCACATTTCGAAACCTTCTATTCTCTTCTTGTCCAAACTATTTATCGTCCACGTTTCACTTCCATACATGGCTTTACTCCATACAAATACTTACAGAAGCGACTTCCTGACACTTAAATCTATACTCGATGTTAACAAATTTCTCTTCTTCAGAAACGCTTTCCTTTCCATTGCCAGTCTACATTTTATATCCTCTCAACTTCGACCATCATCAGTTATCTTGCTCGCTAAATAGCAAAACTCATTTACTACTTTAAGCGTCTGGCTCAAATGGCTCTGAGCACTATGGGACTTAACGTCTATGGTCATCAGTCCCCTAGAACTGAGAACTACTTAAACCTAACTAACCTAAGGACAGCACACAACACCCAGTCATCACGAGGCAGAGAACATCCCTGACCCGCCGGGAATTCAAGCGTCTGATTTCCTAATCTAATTCCCGGAGTATCACCCGATTTAGTTCGACTACATTCCATTTTCCTCGTTCTGCTTTTGTTGACGTTCATCTTACATCATCCTTTCAAGACACTGTCCATTCCGTTCAGCAGCTCTTCCAGGTCCTTTGCTGTCTCTGACAGAATTACAATGTCATCGGTGAACCTCAAAGTTTTATTTCTTCTTCATGGATTTTAATTCATACTCCGAATTTTTTTCATAAAATTTATGGCAGCTAATATGTCTAGAATGATGAGGTGTGTCCAAAAGCCGCACAGCTGTATGAAAGTGCTTTATACGCAACTACCCGTTTAACGTCACTATAGAAGCAACTTCAGTTTAGAATGCTCATATTTCCATGATGTTGTTGGACATTTACGGAATGCCGGATTTCGGCAACTTTTCCAAATCAAGAATCAAACCAGAATGGTGGGCTATCATAATAAAATCTAGTACACGCAAAAGATGTTTGTCAAAATGTATAAAGCATAACAGCTGAATCAACCACGCTAACTGGTGTCTACCGTATCTTACAATATATCCTATGGGTGCTATCCGTCCTGAGTCATTCAGCAGTCACGCTTTACTCATTTTGACAAGCACCTTTGAGTGTACCCAATTTCATTGTCATATCCCACCATTCTGATTTGATTCATAACGTGGATTATTTACGCAAGGTGATACTCCGTAATTGTCCATCTGCATTATGGAAATATAACCATTAAAAACCTGAAGCTGCGTCTATACTGACGTGAAACCGGTAGTTTAGTCCCACGAATAGGTCAGCTGCGAAATGTACTTGCCATTACATTCGTCTTTGTGAAATCCAACTTTAAAGGATGTCTTTAATATTTCATTATGTTTGTATATAATTAGATTTTATGTTAAAATTTCGTGGTTTTTATTGTAATAGTGCATTCTGACTAAGGCATCCTCATCTCGTTTAATTATGTTTTTATTTTTTAATGAAAACTGACCAATGTTCTGTTTATTTCATTACGTGTAATAACTGTATCTGGCGAAATGCGCTCTGCCTGAAACCAAATAAAATAAAATGAAGTACCGCTTTTCAGTCGCCATCAGCTATAAAACTCAGAAAATAGAAACAAAAGCGTACCACAAATGCGCCAAACACAAATGGGCATTAAATGTGAGATAAAAGAAACATGTTAACTAAACTTTACTGGTGATATGAAGACGCGTAGTCGATACATAAAATAACAATAGCTTCTTGTACATTATAGACTGAATGATGTCTAGAATGTGACAATCGTCGTAAACTTTATTTTATCTGTATACATGCATTCCCTCCTCTTGTTCTTCCATATATTGAGCATGCATCAACATGCTGCTGCTGAAGATTAGGTTACTTGCTCCTTTGCACTTTTGACTCCTATTCCTGTTTAGTAAATCTATTGGTAAGGTTTTGTTTACATTTTCTCAGTTTCTAACTCTCACGGTCGCTGAAAACCAAAAATGGTAACCAGTTTAGATGGAATATTACGCGATCAAGACTTCTGACTTTGTAATATAATGCTTGCTGCGAAAACTTTCACAAAAGTACAGTAGAATTATGCCTAAGCATGGGGCAAAGCGAATGGAATAGGCAGTATTGGGGATTTATGAACCCCTGGGGGTCATAAATCAATTAGGATAACAACAGGTTAAGGGGAGGGGGTCATAAATTAATAAGTTTTCCACTCAATGTATGCAACTTGCAATAACAATATATGCCACAATGAAGGTTGCGCCATTACTGTCAGCTATAGATGCCTAAATTCCCGCAAGTGGGGCACTCATGCTGGGCTCAGTCGTTACACTGTGTGTAGCAAGTAGCTGGCCATACGCTATTAAAATGAAACCTATTTTCTCTTGCCCCTACTGTATACGACACAGGTACAGAATTGGCTAAGAATCCTGTAAAACGAATTGTGTATTAACTTCTAGCAAGTCAGGAGAGGATTAGTAAATCTATTTCAAATGCCTGTTCATACTCATGTTCATGTGAGCAGTACCATAGAAACAAACAGCTGAAAGTATTGGTACAATGGCAGCACCTGGGATCAGAACCTCAACTGGTGGAATTTACACCGCAGTTGTCAATTCCCGAAGCCTTCCGTTTCAATTTTTGAATTTCTTTCGGATATTGTGAGTTAAAACTTAGAAAGTCAACACTGACATATGTCATAAAACTATATTTATGTTTTCATCATCTTTCGAATACCATTAAAATATCATCGTTCCATTAAAAAAAAAAGAAATTGTCTTAAAAGCTTTGTCAAAGAACACTAAATTTGACTTACCTTAAATTTTAAAGAAACAACGTGTTTCGAGCTACAAACCTTACCTTGAGACTACAATGGCAACGCCAAAAACTTTTAACATAACTACATACATATACTGAAGTTGTTCTCCACTTTCTTGGCATCTGCTGTGCCACCGTTTGTCGTATGAAACGGCTGTCCTCGTGTGATGTGTTAAGATGCATCCATTGCTATGGCTCCTTGGATTTTGCTAATCACTTTTTATAAAGCCGTAAAGGAAATTTAAGACTCGTCATCACAATCGAATCAACTTTTTCTGTAGAGACAAGACGACAACCACATGAAGAAACATGACCACAGCACATGCCAATACGTTGAAGAACGACTTCAGTAATCTACGCGCACTTTAGTTAAACATTCTTTGTACTGGCATTATAATCTCAAGAAGACGTTTTTGCCTCTAAACATTTTGATTAAGTGACACGAAAAGTTGTTGTGACTGGTTGCGGTTTCTGAAACACTTTTCAAATTTTTGAAACAGTCAAACTTGGTCTATGTAGCTTCATATAATTACTTTCTTGAATATCTCAAGTCACACAAGAGTTAAGAGTATTAGTCACAGAAGCAAATCATGTCGCGTTACGTTCCGCTGTACCTACTACCACTTGCTGGAAACCTTGAGAGGTTCATGTGCACGTTTTACCTAATGCACGCTATATGAGGTGTTGCATCCCGTACAACAGTATGTGAAATACATCACTGGGTTCATATTCGGGTGGAATACATTCGTTTTATAATACGACTACGTTCTCTAGTTGTCAATGAATATTTCAGATAAATTAAAACGCTAGCTGATACAGCAGTATGAAACACAAAAGTCCGTATTTACCTAAGGGACGGGATAAAACCGAGCAGTTAAAACCGATACCGGTACTTCAGTTCTGAGTAACCAGTATTTGTCAATATTTGTTCGGTCACAGTTGTAACAGGTTCTTCTCATATTTTACTAATAACCGGGTAAAGTAACAGGCATATCAGTTTTCCATAGCATCAGTGATAAAAATTTTTGTTCTAAAATATTTTTTTTTTAAAAACGAGTAAATTTTTTTCTTAAAATTTCCAGTGCTTTGAAATATTGGGCTACTACAGAAAGTGAGAAATGCGACCAGTGATGTTTTAATTACAATGCCATCTGTTAAAAACGAGGGACAAACATGACATAAGAATCAATACAGCATTGCTGAGAAAATTCTGTACGTCTTTCCGTGGCGTGGCTTATTTGAAGATAAGTGTGTATGCATAGTATCGAAGACTTGTCACCACCTGGTCTATACTTTAGTTTTCCTCAGACATCACCTATATTGGAGAATGACACCTGCCTAGTTCAGAAGTACCTCACGAAGTGGGTTATCAACGAAACAGTGCTCAATTTGCATTGAACGATTAAAAACGGAAGGGGTGCAACAGCCTTGCGACATAATATATAAAATATCGACAATGTTCTTTGGAAGAGAGGGTAAATTTGATTGTTACACCTATTATTTTATTAATACCTTATCAGTTTGGAATAATAACGAATTTCTTAATTTTGTGGTAGCATCAGAGGGAGAAATTGATACTATCCAAAAGTGAAGATGCAGGGGAGGCATCAACTTGCCTACGCCGTCATCGCTCCTGTCTCCTTCATCTTTGCTGGAGACAACGAGACAGACTTCCGCCACAGCCTCAATTTCCTCTCAATCAATATCTCCTAGGAGAAGGAGAATTTTTCAATCTTTGTTCGAATTCTACGTTTATTTCTGGAAATAATAGCAATAAAAATCCGAAAGTTGGTTATTTCAGAAACCGGTTATTTCAGAAGCCGGTCATTTACAGCGGTTATAACTTATGGTTATTCTGGAGACGAAAAAAAAGGGTCTAACCGAAAACCGCCATCCATAATTTACCTACAAACTAACCCTCGTGTATCTTATAGTTACGAAAGCTGATTTCAGTCAACAAACTTCCTCGCTGCCTTCCTCGAATACTGCCCTCCTCGGTCTGTAGAGTTACCCGATGCGTCTGGCTCAGCGGCGGTACTCACAGTCCACGCTGACTTTGATCCTCTTGCTGACGGTGGGCGGCACGCCGTTGGACGCGATGCACAGGTAGGCGCCCATGTCCAGGCGGGAGATGCGCGTCAGCTCCAGCACCTCCCCCTCCCATTCCAGCACTGGAACACGGAGGCCAGCGGTTTGCTTCAGAACACTGCTTCACTTCCAAAGTAATACACTAAACTACATCAACCACGTGTAATTTAGGGATCTCCCACAGAATAAATGAAAGCGACATTTATGAATATAAGCGGGGGTTAACAATAGTCAGCACTTCTACATACACACTAACTACTGAAACTTTTTGGCAGATTAAAACTACGTGCCGGACCGAGACTCGAACTCGGAACCTTTGCTATTCGCGCGCAAGTGCTCTACCAACTGAGCCACCTAAAGTACTGGAGCTGTGAGGACGGGTCGTGAGTCTGAGCATTTGCATTTGGTGACCATTTGCCCGCGAAAGACAAAGGTCCCGATTTCGAGTCTCGGTCTGGCACGCAGTTTTAATACGCCAGGAAGTTTCATGTCAGCGCACACTTCGCTGCAGAGTGAATGTTTGATTCTGGACACTAATTACTAATACACACACTTCCGATGGATCTGCATATACAGGGTGTAACAAAACTGTACGGCACAAACTACAGGACAAATTCCTCACAGGTAGACAAAGACCCTGTGTTATACAAACATAGGTCTGGAAACCCTCATTTTCTCCAACCCAGCAATCATGAGAAATACACACGAATAGAACGCACCAGCATACTACGTGCAACTCTTTCTCAAAGGAGACTGGACTCTGATACATGCATCAACCCGCTGTTGTAGTGAATCTCTGATGCGCTGATGTATCCATGGAGAATTGCGTATGGTTTCGCATCTTCCCATATAACGGACACGGAGACTCTGAACATCTTAAACTGAGGTCCCATACATAGGAGCTTTTCTTGGCCCACAAATAAAACTCCAGTGAGTTTAGGTCCAGAGAACGTGGAGACCAGGCAACTGGTCCATCTCTATCCATCCATCTTACACTGACATTACGGTTATCATCAACTGCAAGAAGAATTTCCGCCTCCTTTTGCGGTGTCCTATTCCTTTTAGGCCTCTCAGGCTTAAATGTCTCATGTTCAATGGCTTAAAAACGTTATTTATGTCGGTACACCTTCAAGTGGTTCATATGGCTCTGAGAACTATGGGACATAAATTCTGAGATCATCAGTCCCCTAGAACTTAGAACTACTTAAACCTAACTAACCTAAGGACATCACACACATCCATGCCCGGGGCAGGATTCGAACCTGCGACCGTAGCGGTTGCGCGCTTCCAGACTGTAGCGCCCAGAATCGCTCGGTACACCTTCGTCCTGTAAATCTCTCCCGGTACAAATGTTGAGCGCGAGCGACATTGCCGTCAGCTAATCCATACATCACATGGGCGTCTACCATCTCTGCATTTGTGTACACTACCACTGCTCTAGTCAAGTCTATGATTAACTCTGCGCAGGAACGCGGATGCTTGTAGCGGTCATACAGATCGCTGGAACAGTTGACGTTACCTGTAAACAAGCAATGACGTAAGTCGCATGGCAACAAAAGCATGTAAAACAACACACTCGCGATGCACAACGTAACCACACATTACCAAGAGTGCATGTTCGCCATGATTCTAACATTCTGTTTGTGTGCGTGAGTTGTAACTTGGAAACAACGCGTTTCCAGACCCAAGTTCATATTAAATTATTTATTCAGCTACGTGTCAAGAACGTGTCCTGCAATTTGTGTCGTACATTTTTGTTAAGCCCTGTGTTTACTTTGGAGAATACTGTTCTGCCAAGAAATTAAAGTGTTTGTAAGAATTAACATTGTCAGGAATGAAGCAAGTTGTCTTTACGTAATTTATTAAAACTAAAAAAGTAATTGCAAAAATCATTCAGTACCTACACGGTATCTGCATAAGAAAATGAAAATAAGGTGACTGGACAGTAACAACTAATTTCAGATCTGAAAACAAACAAAAAATATCGGAAATAATCTTAGAAAAACATCTTAACATATTAATACAAGGTATACACTACTACTCTGCTAAAATGCGACTTAACAGTGATGGTAAAAACTATCATATAAAAAACAACATACATCACAGTCGACTTTGTGATCTTGCTCGACAGTAATTTTAAGCTCTGAACCTATTAATACCAAACTATTTTCCATATTGTGTACCCTAAAAGTGGGGAAGGGTCGGCAATTCAAGCCCACGACAGATTTTTTTAACATAGAATTTTGTTAATTGTCATTAAATCCTTTTACAACACGCTTTTCAAATGGGCGCTGAAGTGTAATTAGTGTTCAGAAGCGAAAAATGTCTTTTAGAACAATGTTACCAATATAAAATCGTTTTCCTTAACCAAGGGCTATACTTTATGACAACCGCAAACAAATTTTAAAGAATACACATTTCGTTAACTGTCTTTCATCTATATTCATCACGTACTTTTCAAGGATATACTGATGTGTAAAGAGGGCCCTGGACCTCAGAATATGAATATCACATTGCTTGGGAAAAGTCACAGCCACTGCTAGGTGATTAACTTTTAGGTTAAGTTTTACTCATAATTTAAAACAGTTACGGAATGTAATACAGGAAATCTTTAAAATCAATAACAAGCTTTTTCAAAATTCTGAAATATAAGGTACGTGGCTAGATAATGATGTTTTCGAACGCTGGGCATATATTACCCCAACTCCCGCTTGCTATTGCGAGGGCTAATGTAAGAAACTATGCGTAAACAAAATGCGGCTTGAACGCGAACTGGGTATAGCAGTAGTAACCATCATGCTGTGACATTCGTTCGTGTAGAAAGCAACACGAGGAAGAAAAATTTCTGAGCAGCAAAATACTATGTACCTGTAGAATTACGCAAACACAAATATCTTAGCAACAAAAATTTTTTCGCTTTACTAGATAATCTTTAAAAAATTAAAATATATGTAGGAGACAACGAAAAGTTAGGAACCTGTCATTCACACTAAAACGTTAACATGTCACACATGGAATAAACATACTACATAAAATGTGTTTGATAAATGAATGCAAGGTTTCAGTGTTACACTGAAACCTTTTTTAATAACATACCATAGTTTTACGAGACGCAGATTGTACAAACACGTTTTATCAGAAAAATCATATGAATTATTAACTTACAACTCTATGAAAGGCAAGTTCTGCGAAGAAAGGCTACTATGCAACGATACAAAAACAAAGAAAAGATCAACACCTGTACGAAATGAGCGAACAAAAATGTAATAAATAGTCCTAAATCAGGTCTAAAATTATTGATCTGATTTGTACCGATACAACCGATTTTCAGATCCTGCGTCTCGTAAGAATATGATACGTTGTTAAATTTTTTGGTGTAACACTGCAATCTTGTGTTTCATTGGACATTTGTTCGATACGTAAAATGTTGGCGTTTTGCTACGGATGATAGTTTCTTAACTTACGACTGTTGACTCCTTTTATTTCAAAATGTTTAAGATTATTTAGTATGTGAAAAAAATTAATGCTGAGATTTTTTTATTTCTGCAGGTTTAAGACCTGGCTGAGTTTAGAACTTCCAGTTTTGTACTTACGCACTTAACCAACCACATTAGCAAATGAAATGTGAAAAGAATTGCTTTTTTTAAAAATATATATTCCTAAAATCGTTTTATTGCAACTCTAAGAAGCAGCAGTATCTTCCTCTCATATAACAGTATAGACTTTTTGTTTAGGCTTTCCTCAATAAGTGATTTCTGAAGTTTGGAAACTGCATTGTTTTTGGAATCAGCTTAGGTACATTTTTTCTTATCAGCTTCAGAGATTATTACATTACTTGGAACGAGGTTAATATTTGCATGTAATTTGTGGATAATTATCTTCAGACTCTGTTAATACATTCTACAGCAACATTTATATGTATACTCCGCAAGCCACCTTGGGGTGTGTAGCAGAGGGTACTTACTGACTTCTGTCACTACCCCCCTTTCCTTTTCCAGTCGCCAATAATCTGCGGGAGAGCAGTTCCTGTTAAGCCTCTTTGTAAGCTGAAATCTAATTTTATTTACAAGGCCTTTCCGGAAGATACGCACAGGAGGAAGCAATGTATTGGCTGGCTCTTCCAGAAACGTACCCTTTTGGAACTTTACCAGAAAACCACGCCGCGATGCAGAAAGCCTCTCTTGTAGCATGTGTCACTGGAGCTGCCGGAGCGTCTTCGTGGCACTCCCGCGCTTACTAAATGAACCCGTAACCAACACACCCTCCTTTTTTGGCTTTCCTCTATTTCTTGTTTTGATCCTATCTGGTACGAATCGGTGTCTGACGAGTGACGTTCACCTCACATGACTGTGGACTGCATTTCCTGAAGATTCCAACAATGAATCGTAGTTTGACAACTCCCTTACCTGCGATTACTTTTACCTGGCCGTTCCACTTAAAACCGCTTCGTACATATACTACTTCATATTTAATATATGTGACATCCTCCAGTGCTTGTTCTGGAATGGCGTAATCGTACCATATCTGTCTCCCTGCCTATTCATGCGCAGTACGTAACATATGGTCATGTTAAGGGTTATTACAACATATCACAACATCGCAAACAGAAAATAGCACTGATTGACTAACTGCCTAACTACTACTTTACTGCTGCGTTTTTCTTCTTGGTTCACTTGCTGGTGACATCAGCAAGTCCAAAATTTTTCTACATAATTTCTGCATTTCAAATAATTTTAGTTACACACAGTGCTTCAGTATAATGCATCTTGGAAGTTGTGGACTGAGGTATTACTTTACCACTTCGTGATGCACATTATGAACAATTACCCGGCAAAGATGGTACTGAAAAATAACTAAACTCATTAACAGTGTAGGGGAAAATAATTGGAATAACTCTTGCAAAACTGGAAACAAAAATAAATTGCTCATATAAAGGAGGTAACTAGTGACGGGCAGGGGAATACATCCCTCCCCCCCCCCCCCCCGCACACTCCACCATCCCACCACCCTCCCTACATGTGGAAAATGATATTGGGACCCTCTCGAATAGAACCCGTAATTTTCCCCACTGTTCCTGTGCGCATGTCAGAAGGAATCCTGAGCATGAACTAATAACAAATACACTCAGAGCCATTTGTTCCGAAATCTCAAAACCATTAGGTTGGTCACCACCACAATTGAAAATGTCAGACAGGTCTGGATTTTAGACTGTTCCAGCACCATTGTGCCTTATATTGGCGATGTTATTACCAGCCAATGTCAAAAATTACTCAAATGTGAACACAGAAATTTTTCATGTCTATGCAAACGTTGTCTTCCTGAGAGCAACACAACATGTAAATTTCACAAATCAAATACATGCCCTCGGTTAATTACGTCGCAGGTGGTTTATTATAAAGTGGCAGCATTGGTTTGTTTGGTAATCAATAAACACAGCTTTGAGTATTATTTTGTAAAAAAAATGCACGTAGTTTCACCAGTCCCTCAGCTTCTGCTAAATAAATTTGGACGTCCCCTCCGTTTTCCCAGCTCAGTTCATGGATTCGCGCGTTTGACGTTTTCGGAACAAATTCCCTTAAATCATCTACTTTCCTCTGTAATTCGCACTTAACGCGAGTGATCTTGTTTTTCTTATTTCATTACGATGATCGTTTCTCTCCGTGTAGGTGGGAGTCAACAACTTATTGTCGTATTCAGAGGAGACAGTTCGTTGTCTAAACTACGTAAAAAAAATTCTATTCAAAGTAAAACGCCGTTATTTAGGTGACAGTGTCACCAGTTCGCTTATCATATCCGAGGCCCTGCATCCCCTGTTCCGCGATTATACAAAACGACCTGTCCTTCTTTGTACTATATAGACGCTCTCCATCAGTCCTACTTAGCAATGATCCCCAACCACGCAGCAATACTTCTGAAGAGAACGGACAAACATAGTGCAGCCAGTCTCTTTAGCAGATAAGTTGCATCTGCTAACTGCTGTACTGTCAATAACAGACAAGCAGAATGGTATTGTACTTTCTGGACCGCAGAGGGTGTTTTTCCAACATTGAAAACAAATCACTAGTGATTTGGCTGATAATAAGAGGAGAAACATCGCCAATAGAAGGCACAATGGTGCTGGAACATTCTAAAATCCAGAGCTATCTGACATTTTCAATTGTGGTGGTGACCAACGTAATGGTTTTGAGATTTCGCAGAAAATGTCTCTGAGTGTATTTGTCAGCCCTGCCTCTGGATTTAGGTAACACAGATGTTTAGGGTTCGTCTACGCCCTATAAAACACATGGTTATCCTTCTAAAGCAGTCTGCGATTCGTCTTCCCCAAGGTATGTGTCAGTACGAGTCCACATCTATAGTCTCATAGTATTTCTATGTGGTGGTTCGATATTTAGTTGTTTGTAATTGTAGTCTCTACATATTTAGTAGAATCCGTAGTCTTTAACTTAGCACAACTCATCATGTAACCAAAGCTAAACTCAATTTGTTTAGTATTCATATGGAGGGGATGCAACTTTTATTGTTTATGGTTAATTGACTCCTTTCACACCGTGAAGATACATTGTCTAAATCATTTTGGAAGTAGTTTTGGCCTTGTGGTGATTTGATAAGATACTAAGCGACAGCATGACATTCAAACAATCTTAGACGGCTGCTCAGAATTCTTGTAAATTGTTTGTGTATATTAGGAACACCAGAGGGCCTGTAACTCTTTTTCGAGGATCCCAAATACCACTTCGGTATGACGAGTGTACCTCCCGCCGCTTACTACGAACCGTAACCTTAATAACCGGAAATGACGAACCGCCTCACACAGCTGAGACGATTGTCCAAAGGCACGCAATTTAATTAGAAGCTGCTGGCGAAGAACTGTGCCAAAAGCCTTCTGGAAATCTACAGATATGGAACCAACTAGAGATGTCCTATCGGCAACACTCACTAGCTCGTGTGACTAAAGAGCCCGTCGTATTCCTCAAGAACGAGTTTTTCCGAGGCCATGCTGGCCATGTATTAACAAAGAATCAGTGGCGTATTTCTTAAGCTAAACGCGGATATTATACGAATCTAAACGCTAAATCACAGTAAGACTTCGTTTTTACAGTTTGTAACACAAAATTCAACAAAACCCGACGTTTTAATTTCACAGAATGGGCATATGATTAGTGAAACTGAACAGTTCAAATTTCTAGGTGTTAAGGTAGATAGTGAACTGTCATGGAAAGCCTACGTTCAAGACCTTGTTCAAAGACTTAATGCAGCTTTTTTCACTATTAGAACGAAACCTGAAGTAAGCTTAAGCTTATTTTCATTCGCTTATGTCGCATGGTATTATATTTTGAGGTAACTCTTCCCATTCTCAAAGGATAGTTTTGGCTAAGAAAAGGGCAATAAGTGGTGTAAGGTCACGAACCCCTTGACGACCCCTGTTCAATAGCCTCTCAAAAAAAAAAAAAAAAAAAAAAAAAAAAGAAAAAAATTATATATATATATATATATATATATATATATATATATATATATATATATGTATATAATGTGACTGTCATTTACTGTTAACAATATCAGCATATTCCCAAGAATTAGCAGCTTTCAGTCAGTTAATAATAGGGAGAAGTCCAATCCGCATTTGGATCGGACTTCCTTGAGTCTTGTGCAGAAAGGTGTGTAGCGTGCTACTGCACCCATTTTCAGTAAGCTACTACAAGAATTAAAAAATCTTAGTAATATCCACGCGCTTTCAAATCGAAGCTGAAGGGTTTCCTCATGGGTCCTTGTTTCCATTCTGTCGAGGAGTTCATTGAAAAATTAAGCTGATTCCTATGTTATATTGTTGATTGCGTTTTATTAAACTTATGGCTTAACTTTGTTTGGGTTCATAAGCATTTTATTTTAGATGTTACTTTATGTTGTGATTTCATGTGCTGATACGTTCCGTAACGTTGGATATTTGCTCCTCAATTTGGTCCTACGGAACTAGATATGCAAATAAATAATATAAAAAGCAAGCGACCACGCAAGTTGTGACCTAATCATTGTTCTGGATATGAATGATGCTGATATACAAGCACATGACTAAATGCAGGTCTTAGAATCTTGTTGTTGTTGTTGTTGTGGTCTTCAGTCCTGAGACTGGCTTGATGCAGCTCTCCATGATACTCTATCCTGTGCAAGCGTCATCATCTTCCAGTACGTACTGCAGCCTACATCCTTCTGAATCTGCTTAGTGCTTTCATCTCTTGGTCTCCCTCTACGATTTTTACCCTCCACGCTGCCATCCAGTACTAAACTGATGATCCCTTGATGTCTCAGAACATGTACTACCAACCGATCCCTTCTTCTGGTCAAGTTCTGCCACAAACTCCTCTTCTCCCCAATTCCATTCTGTACCTCCTCATCAGTTATGTGATCTACCCGTCTAATCTTCAGCATTCTTCTGTAGCACCACATTTCGAAAGCTTATATTCTCTTCATGTCTAAACTATTTACCGTCCATGTTTCACTTCCATACATGGCTACACTCCATACAAATACTTTCAGAAACGACTTCCAGACTCTTAAATCTATACTCGATGTTAACAAATTTCTCTTCTTCAGAAACGCTTTCCTTTCCATTGCCAGTCTACATTTTATATCCTCTCTACTTCGACCGTCATCAGTTATTTTGCTCCCCAAACAGCAAAACTCCTTTACTACTTTTAAGTGTCTCATTTCCTAATCTAATTCCCTCAGCATCACCCGACTTAATTCGACTACATACCATTATCCTTGTTTTGCTTTTGTTGATGTTCATCTAATACCCTTCTTTCAAGACACTGTCCATTCCGTTCAACTGCTCTTCCAAGTCCTTTGCTCTCTCTGACAGAATTACAATGACATCGGCAAACCGTAAAGTTTTTATTTCGTCTCCATGGATTTTAATACCTACTCCGAACTTCTCTTTTTCTTCCTTTACTGCTTGCTCAATATACAGATTGAATATGATCTGGCAGAGGCTACAACCCTGTCTAACTCCCTTCCCTACCACTGCTTCCCTTTCATGTTCTTCGACTCATAACTGCCATCCGCTTTCTGTACAAATTGTAAATAGCCTTTCGCTCCCTGTATTTTACCCCTGCCACCTTCAGAATTTGAAAGAGAGTATTCCAATCAACATTGTCAAAAGCTTTCTCTAAGTCTACAAATGCTAGAAACGTAGGTTAGCCTTTCCTTAATCTTTCTTCTAAGATAAGTCGTAAGGTCAGCATTGCCTCACGTGTTCCAACATTTCTACGGAATGCAAACTCATCTTCCCCGAGGTCGGCTTCTACCAGTTTTTCCATTCGTCTGTAATGAATTCGCGTTAATATTTTGCAGCTGTGACTTACTAAACTGGTAGTTCTGTAATTTTCACACCTGTCAGCACCTACATTCTTTAGGATTGGAATTATTATATTATTCTTGAAGTCTCAGGGAATTTCGCCTGTCTCCTACATCTTGCTCACCAGATGGTAGAGTTTTGTCAGTACTGGCTCTCCCAAGGCTGTCAGTAGCTCTAATGGAATGTTGTCTACAGCCGGGGCCTTGTTCGAATTACGTCTTTCAGTGCTCTGTCAAACTCTTCACGCAGTGTCATATCTCCCGTTTCATCTTCATCTACCTCCTCTTCCATGTCCATAATATTGTCCTCAAGAACATCGGCCCTGTATAGTCCCTCTATACACTCCTTCCACCTTTCTGCTTTCCCTTCTTTGCTTATAACTGGGTTTCCATCTGAGCTGTTGATATTCATGCAAGTGGTTTTCTTTTCTCCAAAGGTCTCTCTCATTTTCCTGTAGGCAGTATCTATCTTACCCCTCGTGAGATAAGCCTCAACGTACTTACATTTATCCTCCAGCCATCCCTGTCTAGCCATTTTGCACTTCGTTTCGGTCTCATTTTTGAGACGTTTGTATCCTTTTTGCCTGCTTCACTTACTGCATTTCTGTATTTTCTCCTTTCATCAATTAAATTCAGTATCTCTTCTGTTACCCAAGGATTTCTACTAGCCCTCGTCTTTTTACCTACTTGATCCTCTGCTGCCTTCACTATTTCATTCCTCAAAGCTACCCATACTTCTTCTACTGTATTTCTTTCCCCCATTCCTGTCAATTGTTCCCTTATGCTCTCCCTGAAACTCTGTACAACCTCTGGTTTAATCAGTTTGTCCAGGTCCCATCTCCTTAAATTCCCACCTTTTTTCAGTTTTAATCTACAGTTCATAACTAATACATTGTGATCAGAGTCCACATCTGCCCATGGAAATGTCTTACAAGTTAAAATCTGGTTCCTAAATCTCTGTCTTTCCATTATATAATCTATCGGAAACCTTCTAGTATCTCCCGGCTTCTTCCATGTAGACAACCTTCTTTCATGATTCTTGAACCAAGAGTTAGCTATGATTATGTTGTGCTCTGTGCAAAATTCTACCAGGCGGCTTCCTCTTTCATTTCTTAGCCCCAATCCATATTCACCTACTATGTTTCCTTCTCTCCCTTTTCCTACACTCGAATTCCAGTCACCCATGACTATTAAATTTTCGTCTCCCCTCACTACCTGAATAATTTCTTTTATCTCATCATACATTTCATCAATTTCTTCATGTCTGCAGAGCTAGTTGGCATATAAACTAGTGCTACTGTAGTAGGAGTAGGCTTCGTGTCTATCTTGGCCACAATAATGCGTTCACTATGCTGTTTGTAGTAGCTTACCAGCACTCCTATTTTTTTATTCATTATTAAACCTACTCCTGCATTACCCCTATTTGATTTTGTATTTATAACCCTGTATTCACCTGACCAAATGTCTTGTTCCTCCTGCCACCGAACTTCACTAAATCTCACTATATCTAACTTTAACCTATCAATTTCCCTTTTTAAATTTTCTAACCCACCTGCCCGATTAAGGGGTCTGACATTCCACACTCCGATCCATAGAACGCCAGTTTTCTTTCTTCTGATAATGACGTCCTCTTCAGTAGTCCCCGTCCGGAGATCCGAATGGCGGACTATTTCACCTCCGGAATATTTTGCCCAAGAGGATGCCATCATCATTTAATCATACAGTAAAGCTGCATGCCATCGGGAAAAATTACAGCTGTAGTTTCCCCTTGCTTTCAGCCGTTCGCAGTACCAGCACAGCAAGGCCGTTTTGGTTAGTGTTACAAGCCAGGTCAGTCAATCATCCAGACTGTTTCCCCTGCAACTACTTAAAAGGCTGCTGCCCCTCTTCAGGAACCACACGTTTGTCTGGCCTCTCAACAGGTTGCACCTAGGGTACGGCTATCTGTATCGCTGAGACACGCAAGCCTCCCCACCAACGGCAAGGTCCATGGTTCTCCGCGTTGGAAGAACGTAATGCCACGTAGCACTTGACAGTGAAACGACTGACGAAAACCTTCCTCATAGAAAATATGTATTACTTAGCTAGCTACTTCAACTACATATGCATGTGTTCACTGCAGTGTAGTACAATTAATAAATCAGCATACAGTAGAGAAGTAACAGGTTGGGTCGGCGGCAGGGTGGAGGGGAACAGGTAGACTGCTTGCGAAGGGATTACAGCAATATGGTAAGAGGAGGTGGAAGTGTTTGCACGGGCAGGGCGCGGTCCTCACCGGAGAGCGACTTGTTGATGGCGATCTTGGAGCCGTCGTCGCGCTTCCACTTGACGCTGGGCGGCGGCGACCCGCTGGCGTGGCACGTCAGAGTGACGTCAGCGCCCTCCCGGACAATCACGTCAGAGCTGCTCAGCGAGTCGTCGATGTTGGGCGGCACTGCAACACCACAAGCCACGATCACCACTAACAGGCCAAGAGGTCACCACTCCACATATCTACGTCTACGTCACGGCAGAGTGCACTTCTTACTACTGCTAATTTTTTCCCTCTCTTGTTTCATTTACAAACCGGGCAAGGGGAAAAGAGTGTCAGTATGTCTCAGTAAGAGTCCAAGTCTGTCTTCTCACAGAGAATTTGATTTTTACAGGAGCCGGTAGATGGATGGTGTAAATAAATCTTACAACAAATAAATGACGAAAAATAGCACAAAAAAGGTGTGTATAACAATGCAGTTCATTTAGCGATATAATTTTTAGGTGAGCGTCTAAACAAAACAAAGCAAAATTGCACATATTGTAAATCTTAGGCCTAGAACAGTTAAATTAATATAAATTTCATGCTGTTGTACTTTACATAACCAAAAATTTTACCCACAGAAGATCACACATAGGTGTCGAAACATGTCTGGTTAAATACAAAAATTATAAAAAAATTTATTTGCATAGGGCTGCTTTTCAAAACAACCGAATTTTAAATCGCAAACAGGTAAGAACATCAAGAGGAGCTTCAAACCTTAGTAAAGCGAGTAACAATCTATCTACCTTTAAACTCTCTCAGCAGCATTTGTGTTAAAGCATTATAACCTTATATCAGTGTGATACATCACTGACTGGCAATTGTGGTAGTTTCTATTCAGGCTGGTACGTTAACATATTTGAGGATTACACTTTATGTAATTTTTTATAACCTTACAGACACATTTTATTCCGATAATATTATATGCGGCTCACATTCATAAGTTATAGCAACCCTTTTATCTCTCCTCCCCTCCCCCACCCCCAGGACAAATTAGAGATTATGTGTGATACTATTTAATAGAGTAGCTTAGCGATTATTCAAACTCGTCTGTTATCATGTGTTTATACGATCCGTTTGTATTTCTTAATAATTTTAATGTTAGATTTTATTTTGATACCATTATAAAAGATTCATAATGGTTAGATTCATTATCTCTTCTTGTCGTCCGTAAAACATGAGATGTTACATGTATACGACAACGAGCGAGGTGTCGCAGTGGTTAGCACACTGGTTTCGCATTCAGGACGACGACGATTCAAAACCGCTTCCAACCATCCTGATTTAGCTTTTCCGTGATTTCCCCAAATCGCTCCAGGCAAATGCTGCGATGGTTCCTTTGAAAGAGCACTGCCGAATTCCCTCCCCATTCCTCCCTAATCCGATGGGACAGATGACCTCGCTGTTTGGTCCATTCCCCGAAATCAACCGACAAATTAATACTATTTAACACGACTGCTTTGTGAAGATTGTACGGGTCATTGCAGTCAAAGTATTTTTATCGAAATAGATGACAGAGGGATAGAAAAAAAATTAAAATCGCTTAAAAGAGGAAAGGTCGCTGGACCAGATGGGATACCAGTTCGATTTTACACAGAGTACGCGACGGAGCTTGCCCGCCTTCTTGCAGCGGTGTACCCTAGGTCTCTAGAAGGGGGTAGCGTTCCAAAAGATTGGAAAAGGGCACAGGTCGTTCCGTTTTCAAGAAGGGACGTTGAACAGATGTGCAGAACTATAGACCTATAACTCTAACGTCGTTCAGTTGTAGAATATTGGAACACGTATTATGTTCGAGTACAATCACTTTTCTGGAGACTAGAAATCTGCTCTGTAGGAATCAGCATGGGTTTCGAAAAAGACGATCGTGTGAAACCCAGCTCGCGCTATTCGTCCACGAGGCTCAGAGGGCCATAGACAGGGGTTCCCAGGTAGATGCCGCGTTTCTTGACTTCCGCAAGGCGTTTGATAGTGTTCCCCATAGTCGTTTAATGAACAAAGTAAGAGCATATGGACTATCAGACCAATTGTGTGATTGGATTGCAGAGTTCATAGGTAACAGAACACAGCATGTCATTCCCAATGGGGAGAAGTCTTCCGAAGTAAGAGTGATATCAGGTGTGCCGCAGGGGAGTGTCGTAGGACCGTTGCTATTCACAATATACATAAATGACCTTGTGGATAACATCGGAAATTTACTAAGGCTTTATGCGGATGATGCTGTAGTAGTATATCGAGAGGTTGTAACAATGGAAAATTGTACTGAAATTCAGGACGATCTGCAACGAATTGATGTATGGTGCAGGGAATGGCAATTGAATCTCAATGTAGACAAGTGTAATGTGCTGCGAATACATAGAAAGAATGCTCGTTTATCATTTAGCTACAATATAGCAGGTCAGCAACTGAAAGCAGTTAATTCCATAAATTATCTGGGAGTAGGCATTAGGAGTGATTTAAAATGCAATGACCACATAAAATTAATCGTAAAGCAGATGCCAGACTGAGATTCATTGGAAGAATACTAAGGAAACGCAGTCCGAAAACAAAGGAAGTAGGTTACAGTACACTTGTTCGTCCACTGCTGGTATATTGCTCACCGGTGTGGGATCCGCACCGGATGGGATTGATAGAGGAGATAGAGAAGATCCAACGCAGAGCAGCGCGCTTCGTTGCAGGAACATTTAGTAATGGCGAAAGCGTTACGGAGATGATAGATAAACTCCAGTGGAAGACTCTGCAAGAGAGGCGCTCAGTAACTCGGTACGGGCTCTTGTTGAAGTTTCGAGAACATACCTTCACCGAGGAGTCAAGCAGTATATTGCTCCCTCCTATGTATATCTCGCGAAGAGACCATGAGGATTAAGTCAGAGAGATTAGAGCCCACACAGAGGCATACCGACAGTCTTTCTTTCCACGAACAATACGAGGCTGGAATAGAAGGGAGAACCGATAGAGGTACTCAAGGTACCCTCCGCCACACACCTTCAGGTGGCTTGCGGAGAATGGATGTGGATGCAGATGTCTCTTCTGTGATTGTTTCCCATGATCGAGCATGATCGTTGCACAACACAGTCTGTCGGCTAGTTTAGAGTTTTAACGAGGTGAAATGGCTGAAAATTAATTACATATTTTTTAATTTCCAGCTCCATCCCACAAAATCCAGTACTTAAGGTATCCATTCTTTGCTCATATGTTTCTTCCCACTCAGTACAATATTTAGTTACCTAAACCAGATGTATCTGATTCTCTCCTGCTTTTTGAATAACTTTCATAAGTTCATTTGCTGTTCGCCTGATGTTCCATAATGATTTCACACATTCTTACACTGTGAACCGATGGCTCTTGAGAAATATATTGCATGCAAGTCTCGTTTGGAAACAAGTCAGACGTCGTGCGCTACGTTATTTTAGCCACACATACGGGCTTAGAGAAATGCTTTTATTGATAAGTCTTCTGCATACTACACTGGAATGCCTAATAAGGCAATTGAGTTTAAACATAGTGTTCCTTGTATTTAATTTTGGTAAGTTTTTTCTTATATCGAAGGTTATATAGCTTCTTAGTAATGTACTAGGAACCTTGATCTTTTTGTATCATTATATATTTCTATTGGCTGTGCTTGTGGTATTATCCATGAGGCTACAAGTACTTTGGCTCCGCAGCGCGGAGTGGTCGCACGGTTTGAGGCACCATGTCACGGATTGCGCGGCCCCTCCCGACGGTGGTTCGAGTCGTCCTTCGGGCATGGGTGTGGGTTTTGTGTTCTTAGCATAAGTTACTTTAAGTAGTGTGTAAGTCTAGGGACTTATGACCTCAGCAGTTTGGTCCCTTAGGAATTCACACACATTTGAACATTTTAGTACTTTGGCTACTTGCGCTAAGTCTACAAATGTCCAGTTTCCTGTTCTGTGTGCATGGATAAGGTTGCATAAGTGGAAAAATTACTGTTCGTCTGTATTACTATTCGTGATTTTGACAACTAGCGTTAATTTATGTTTCTACATGATTGGCATGTGACTTACGTTAGCCAATACTTCGTAACTTATGTTTAGTATTTCCGTGCCTTCGTGACGTTTTGAACATTGAGATTTTGATGTCATTTCTGTTTCTTAAGGTACATTCAGGTGGCAGATGAATCCGGTAGAAAATTATAAATTGTTCTAAGGCAGCTGTATGTCGTGAGTTTCCTTAAACATATATCCGCTGCTGACAGTTGCCTGAAGAAAACATTTTTCTCAATAATGTTATGCGAAAAGAGCACCTTATTTCCTACAAGGATTCCAATTTACTCTCACCTGAAATTCTCGTTACAGGTTTTTATCACTCCAATCGCTCAGTAGCGAAAATAGCACCAGTTCTCCGTTCTTTGGAAGACTTTGTTTAATTCGATCCGACAGGTTTGACAGAGATCCCAGACATACATTTAGTACTCGGGAGACGGTCGCACAAACGTTCTATACGCTGACTGTTTTATTGCTCTCGCTACATTTATCACTCATACGCCCAAGCCCCTGACAAAAATTATATACAGAAAAACGGAAAGGAAATTAGAGGAACTGTTAGATGATGATCAATTTGACTTTGATGGTGGAAGCAAGACATGAGAAAACTGAAGACATTTTCACAATAATTGTCAACGTAAAAAAAGCGTTCAACAACGTAGAAAATGTGTAAGATGTTCGAAATTCGGAGAAAAATACGAGTAAGCTACAGGGAAAGGTATGATATACAATATGTACAAGAACCAAGAAGTCCGCAACAACGAAAATGACATTCTAAATTAAATGCTCAGATTAAAAAGGTGTAAGATAAGGATGCAGTGTTACACCTCAACTGTTCAAGGTAAACATCGAAGAAAGAATGACGGAAATAAAGGAAACGTGAAACAGTGGCATTTAGATTCAGGTTGAAAGGATATCAGTGATAAGATTTAATGATGATATAAATACTCTCAGTGAAAGTGACGAAGATTTACAGGACATTGTGAGCTCAGTGAACAGCGCACTGAGCACGCATTACAGAGAGAGTAAATCGAAGGAGAACGAATGTAATGAGAAGTAGTAGAAATGAGAAATGAGATTAGTGATAAACTTAACATCAAAATAGGTGACCACGGAAGTAGTCGAAGTGATGGAATTCTGCTAACTTGGAAAAAAATAAAGATGGAAACAAAACTAGAACTGGAAAAGAGGACATTTATCACCAGATGTCTGCCAATATCAAACACTGACCTCAGTTTGAAGTAGAAATTTCTGAGAATCTACGTTTGTAGCACGACATTATACGGCAGTTAATCATGCACTGTGAGGAAACCAGAAAAGAAAAGAATAGCTACGATGCTGCAGAAAGATGTTGACAGGTAGATCGACCTGATAAGGTAAGGAATGAGGAGGTTCTCTGCACAATCGGTGATTAAAGGTACTTAGGGACAAGACTGACAAGAAGAAGAGATAGGACATGTGTTTAGACATGAGGAAATATCTTCCATGTTACTGTCGAGTTGTAGCGAGTAAAACTTCTGGTAGAAGCAGAGACTGGAATATATCCAGCAACAAATACATAAATAAATAAATTCTTCATAATTTCCCTTATCAGTCGAAGTCAACAATTCGCTTGTGCGCAACTGAACTGATGTGCTGGTTCCATTCATGTCGTTTCACAACGTTATATCCAGCAACAAATACATAAATAAATAAATTCTTCATAATTTCCCTTATCAGTCGAAGTCAACAATTCGCTTGTGCGCAACTGAACTGATGTGCTCGTTCCATTCATGTCGTTTCACAACGTTATACCTAGGTATTTAATCGTTGTGCCTGAGTCAACCAAAACACCATTAATATTGTATTCGACTTAACACAAGGGCTCCTCTTAACCAATAGCACTAACTAACATTTATCCTCACTGAATGCAAGCTACCATTCGGTACACCAAACATTGTTTCTTTCTACGATATCTTGAATCCTCCAACAGTCGCTCAACGATGACACGTTTTCTTAACACACCATCATTATTAACAAACAATTACAGACTGCTAACCACCGTATCTTAACATATCGTTCATCGATATCAAGAACGGGAGGGCTCTAAACATTCTACCAATGACACTACTGATGTTACTATTGTCTCTGATGAAATCTTCAGGACTATCACAATGTGTTAGCTTTATATCATTATTATTAGTTTTGGGTTGCCAGTCATCTAACTGGTTTGGTGTGGCCTGCCACAACTTGTTCTGTGTCAGCCTTTTGGCCAGAAATGTCCACTTTGGTTCTGCTAGTCTGTTCTTATGTCCTCGTTACTTCTTTCGTCATACGTTACTTTGGTTCCAAAGTAGAATGCCTTCGTTTCCTTTATTTCGCGCTCCCTAATTTTGATGTCAAATTTATCAATGATCTCATTTCTGTTACTTCTCATTACTTTGGTCTTTGTTCTGTTTACTTTTAATACATGCGCTGTGCGCATTAGACTGTTCGTTCCATTCAGCAGGTCATGTAATTCTTCCTCGCTTTCACTGAGTTGAGTCACGTCGTCAGCGAATCCTATCTTTGATATATTTTAACCATGAATTTTAATCCCACTCCTGAACTCTTTTTTATTTCCCTCATTGCTCCTTTTACATATAAATTGAATAGTAGAGGGAAAGACGGCATCCCTGTATTCCACCACTTTTAATTCGAGCAGTTCGTCCTTGGTCTTTCATTCTTGTTTTTACTTCTTTGTTCTTAACTCTCCCTACAGTTTACAACTATTTCCCTAAGAATTTCCAACATCTGGCACCAACTTACATTTTCGAATACATTTTATAGGTAAACAAATACCATGAATATGTGACGATTTTCTCAAGTCTTGCTTCCATTATCAAATATAACATAAGAGTCGTCCCTCAGGTGCCTTCACCTTTAGTAAAGTCAAACTGTTCATCACGGAAGACGTCCTTCATTTTCTTCTCGATTCTTCTGCGTACTATTTTGTCAGTCACTTAAGTGCAACAGATGTTAAGCTGACACAGCGATAGCTCTCGCATTTATGTGCCATCGCTATCTTCGGGTTGTATCGATGATATTCTTCCGAGACTCTGAGTCTAAATCCCTAGTCTCTTATATTGGACACATCAACTTGAATAGCCATTTGGTTGTCATTCGCCCCAATTATTTCAGGAATTCGGAAGGAATGTTATCTGTGCTTTCTACCTTATTTGATCTCAAGTCTTCCAAATCTCTGTCAAACCCTGATTGTAATCTGGGTCCAGCATGTCTACCACACGGATATTTCTGTCGTATCAGCAGACATTTCCTCCCCCTCTAGAGGCATTCAATATATTCTTACCATAAACTCGCTCTCACCTCTATGTTTTAAAGCGGAATTCCTTCATTACTCTTACTGTTTACATCTTTCCTTTCATTTTCACAAAACTTTCTTTTTCGATTCCTTCCTATTATTCCTGCAGCCATTTATCTGTACCTTCCCTGCATTTCCTATTTATTTTATCTGTAAGTGACCTATATTACTCTAGCCCTCTTCAGCTGCATAGCATGGTATTCAGTAACGGAGCATGTATAGCCACAGAGAACTTCAAATGCATCCCATCAGCCCACACTGACTCGTCTGGACCTACACTTCACCAATATTAACTTGTGACCAAAGTGTATATCTGCTCCTGCGTATGCCATAAAATCCAACATCTGATTTCTGAATCTCTGTCTCACCGTGATGCTGCTGTTACCCTCCCATGTCTCCAGGCCGTTTCCGAGTATCCCTCCTCCTATCATGATTTCGGAAGAGTGTTCTCCCTTTTAAAATTTGAAGTTTATTGCAGAAATCTCTCAGTATTTCTCCTCTACCAGTCCTACTTCTTAGTCCATATTCCGCCATACCATGGTCTGTAGTTCCTTCCCCTGCCACAGTGTTTTACTCCCTCATGATTATTAATTTACTATCTCACTTTAAGTACTGAGTTACCTGGTCACTGACGTCCTACACTGTACCTTCTCACTTTCTGTCTGTGATATCGGCACATATGCCTGAATTATTGTCGTTGGCATTGCTTTGCTGTTGATTTTGATGACAAAAATTCTTCCATTCAATTGCTCATGTAAACTCCCTCTCTGGCCTTCCTTCCTCTTCATAACGAATCGTACTCTACTGTCATACGCTGCTGCTGATATTACCCTATATCCGTAGGACAGAAACCCTTGTCTCATTTTCAGTTCAGTTCATTCATCCCTTCTATACGTAGAATGAGGTTTTACATTACCTCTATCAGATTTACTATCTCCCCTACAGTATTTAGTGAGACCACTATCGTTCCATGTTCCGAGTCATACCTTTCCGTTAGTTATTGAAAGGTTTTCTCATGGCTGACTATCCATTGGCAGTCCCCTCCACAGATCTTAAAGGAGAACTAACCCGAAACATTTAGCACTGGAAATATCATCATTACACTGTTTCACTTAGAGGGCACATGTGCTACGGATACACATTATGTGCCTTTAACAAAGCGGTTTCAATTGCCTGCTGCATCACCATGTAGTTGATAGTTGCTGATTCTTCCGCCTTTTAGGGGCAGTTTCCCACCCCAAGGACATGATGGTGCCCTGAACCTCTGGCCTTCCCTACACCATTTCTGAGGTCATTGGTATAACGAGGGTGACTCTTTGTAGGGGTAATCTTCTACCACTGTAGCTGATCATTCTCATTCAAAATTTATGCTATGGCAGGGTCGAACCAAGGAACTAGGCACATTTTCATTTTTACTGTTTTTTCCGGCCAGTTTGATTGCTGTAATCATTGGTGATTGTTCTTCCATGCTTATAGTATCTTCACTTGAAAAGAATATTGTTAAGTTTTGTTAAAACCAATAACTTCTTTTTAATGGAAGTGTGCCTTTTCACAACATGTTAATCTGTGTAGAAAGTACATGAATAAATAATTAAATAATATTAAACTGAAATCATCCTGCTTGGTTAAACGATTCAAGCAGATTGCATATAAGAACAGAAAATTAGGTAATAAATAACAAACATGAAGACATATTTTAGAGAGTGACGAAGGTGTTACTTGGCAGTCAGTTTCGAATGCTTCTTCCATTTAATTTGTCACTGGTTGTTTAATTAGAGGATGAACAGCGGGGATTGCATTGAGAATACTTTTATTAAAGATCTCAGACCACAGCAAATGGCAGTACTGTGCTGTATATAGCTTCATTTCCCTTCCTTAACATGGTAACGAACCGACTGGTTTCCGAATACTTTTTGCGTTCGTGAGAAGACACATTGTACTGGAGCTGATAGGGGGTAAACGGAAAATGCTGCAGAAAACGTCACTTTTCTGGGAGCGGAGACCGAAGGTACAGGTAGGCTGGAAAAAACGGGCTGCCGAGTCGTCCTAGGGAGTGGCAAACCATTGTCCAGCTTTACAACCTGGCCCAGCCTTGCGCCCGCCCTGGGACGGAGCGGAAGTCGGGGGCTGCGACCTCATGTTTTGCGCACCGCCTTGCAGACATCCAATGGCCGCTTTAGAAAACACGAGTGGCAGAAAAACAATATGCTAGCTTCATCAACTGACGCTCCTAAATTCAGAAGCCCTCTGATGATAGACTATTGCCACAGGCACAGAAACGCGCGGTTGGCACAGTAGAGTGGTGACGTCACGGGTACAGAGCTGGAGAGTTTGTAATGTCCCCTTAGAAAAATTAATGAATTACTCTGCTGGTAAGCCCCTACGTTATTTGATTTTCAAACAGCTGAGCAGAACTGAACGTACTCAGACATTTCGCATTTCGCTCTTTACCTATTCTGATCAACACTAAAATGACACACAATATTTTTAGCGCAACGCAATCTGACTTTCAATAATCCCTACAAGAGAATGGCCCTGACTAAATCAACCTATACGTTTCACAAATCACTTACCTCACAAAAATCTTCGTTACTCTAACTACCCAATACAGCGAGCGCCACTACTGTCAGCTAAATAAAAGATTCAAACTACTGAAGGCACTAACTACTGATAGGCATAGTTAGCAAATGATAGATTTTGATAGAGAAAAAACAATGTATTTACCTTAATATTGTTCGAAAGTCATATTATACATATATCAGTTCATGACATCTAGTCTTACAAATTTACTGTCTCTGTCCAGATAATCCGCTCTCAAAACTCCGCCATCTCACTCCCCACATCCACCACTGCTGGCGGCTCACCTCCAACTGCGCAACGCTACGCGCTGTTAACAGCCAACTGCCCAACACTACAATAGCGAATGTTACAAGTTTTTCTACATCATTGGTGCCTGATCGCAGCCCACCTACTTGCGACCATTTTCCCGTGATTCTCTATACTGGAGGGGAACCTCGCTGTTGGACAAACCGTTTTGTATTTTCGCTGATGGTGACACCCACAATTTAGCGCAAAAAGAAGAGCCGAGCGTAAGATAGAGACAAAAATAAGGGTCTCCCGGTCGAGACGCGTTGGAGGCCGTATCGATCTCCAGCTGAGACATGGTGCTGGCCAGAGCGACTACCGAGTCAGGAGACGTCCGGGGGAACGGTGTTCCAGCTGTAGCAACGCACCCTCCTCTTCTCGAGAGAGTCTGCAAGACAGCGTCGTTCGTCTCAGCGTATGTCAATTATATTACAGTAATGTCTCAGGGCAGCATCAACGAGTTACGTCATTTTTGTTCCGCACTTCTGCAAATTATATACGATAGCCTGTCTCAGGTTCAACACAAATGGGTTCAGTGTATGAACCTTTTAATCAGTCACCAAGCTTTCAGTCACTGTTCTTCGTCAAGAAATGGCGAGTTTTGAAACTGAGTTTCACACCATTTTTAGTTAACAGGATGTTATTTCTCATGCTGCCAAGTATCACTGCTATTAATATAATCACTAATCAGAACATTCATACAGACAACAATAGTCAACTGCGATTGTTGATCATTGATAAGTTTTGATCATCTTTATCTCTCCGTGACACTGAATTATTGCCTTAATTGTACGGATCAGTGTGTACGAATAGGGCCTAAAAATCACGTTGTCCTTTAGAAGTTTGCGTATGAAATTCATAGGATAGTTCTTAAAGAAGAGGCCTGTCCGCAGTTGGTTTTCTGTGTTAGGGAAACTGTCCAAGAAGAGCGGATCTCGCACAGGTTGTTTGGTATTGCTATGGAATGACATGTAAACAAACAGAATACAGTGAAGAAAGAATCAGTTTATAATCGATCACCATGGACCTAAGATCGTCAATTTTTTTAAAGGCTGTTGATATCTAGCGCCGTTTTCAGATGTCCATTGTGCTACATGTACTGTGTTCGTAACTTCATATGTTATCAATAGTCCCATGTTAATCGGCTGAATAATCTACCTTTATAGTTTTAAGATCTAATAACCCTTTGTCTAACCAGTATAAGAGGACTCAATGGCCCCCATTTTTGGTCGCAGAAAAAACTTTTCACATTACACAACTTAAAATCTTATTACGAGACGATAAACGGACCATAGCTTTAATATATATTTTATCGTCATGAGAACATTACACCTTGTCACTTATTTTTCGTGTAGCAAACTATTTCTGTTGGCTTTTGAAATAATGACAATCTTGTGTTTTGCTCTGTTGTAAATTTTTTACCAGATGCATGACGTGGCATTTACAGCCACAAGTAGCGCTTTTTACGTAAGACAACCTCAGGTTGCTTCATTATATACTTGGTTTTTTACATGTCATTCTGTAGCTAAGCCAAACGACTGTTGTCACTTTTTTAAGTATATCTTCATGCTCCTTACGTATTACGCAGGTTTTTTTTACGTTTATATGTCATCTGGCATGGCCATGTATCACAATAACTATTTGAATGCAGGCTGCCTTCAGCCGTTATGTATATGTAGTCTCTTGCTTCTGTTCTTTGTGTTCATGTACAGCCTGTAAGAGTTATATTTCAATTATTTTACCTCCAAAATGCTATGAAGTACTCTTTTACCGTTTCCCTAAATTTTACCAAGTTTTCCTCTCGCAAACTATTCGTACTGAAATTGTTTGTAAAATTTCGACCTTATAATAAGCCTATAATAACTTAGGTATGGTACGCAGATGTCAGTGACACATTTCTCGATCTGTGAACACATTCACCTAAATTGTCGTATCAGTTGGTGGTAAACAATAAAAGCGAGCACATACGGTGAGGCGACAAAAGTCATGGGATACCTCTTAGGTTCATGTCGGGTCTCCTCTTTTCAACAGCAACTCGACGTCGCGTGGACTCAAGTAGCTGGACTTCTCCTGTAGGAATATTGAGCCACCCTGCCTCTGCTGCCATTCATTATCTCCAAAGTGTTGTCAGTGCAGAATTTCGTGCACGAACTGATCTCTCGATTATGTCCCGTAAATGCTTGACTGGGTTCACGTCGGGCGAACTGGGTGGTTCGAATTTTCCAGCGTCTTCTTCAAACCAATAGAGAACTATTGGGGCCCTGTGACATGTCGCATAATTGTATTATCATCCATAAAATTTCCATCTATTTTCGGGAACATGAAGTCCATGAATGGCTGCAAGTGCTCTCCAAGTAGCCGAACAGAACCGAGGGCCCAGTCCATTCCACGTAAACACAACAGACACCACTGTGGAGAAACCATCAACTTGCAGAGTAACAACATGGGTCCACGGATTCGTGGAGTCTGCGTCACCCTCTAATCTTACCATCAGCTCTTACCAACTGAAATCGGGGCTCGTCTGACCAGCCACGGTTTTCCAATCGTCTAGTGTCCACCCGATACGGTCACGAGGCGCTGCAGGCGATGTCGTGCTGTTAATAAAGGCACTCGCATCGTATTTTGCTTCCATCGCCCATTAACTACAAGTTTCGAGATACTGACCTAACGGATAAGTTCGTCGTACGTCCCACATAGATTTATGCGGTCATGTGACTAAGTGTTGCGAGTCTGTTAGCACCGGCAACTCTACGCAAACGCTGCTGCTCTCGTTCGTTAAGTGAAGGCCGTCGGCTACTGCGTTGTCCGTGTTGAGAGGTAATGTCTGAAATTTTGTATTCTCGTCACAGTCTTTACACTCTGGATCTCAGAATACTGAATTTCCTGACGATTTCCGAAAGTGAGTGTCTAGCTCCAATTACCATCCCCCGTTCAAAGTGTTTTAACTCTCGTCGTGCGGCTATAATGACGCCGTCAACATTTCCACGTGAAACAGCTGAGTACAAATGGCTGCCTTTCACACCTTATGTAAGCGATAATACCGCCATTTATGTATGGGCATATCGCTATCTGTTGACGTTTGTCATCTCAGTGTACAGTGGCCTATGAAGTGGCAATAGTTATGAAGATCACTATTACTCTACGTAGTAAACATTCTGTTTTCGATTTCGACGGGCGCACGTTCTTGCTAGCTTTCGGAAGGTATACTAAACAGACTGCTTAAACTACGCGTTTCTGACCCCTTCTGGAGTACTGCTGTGCGGGGTGGAATCCGCATCAGACAGGATCGACGGAAGGCATTGAAAAAGTTCAAAGAAGGGCAGCTCGTTTTGTACTATCGCGAAATGTGGGAGAGTGTGTCACAGATTTGGTACGTGTAATGGGGTGACAATCATTAAAATACGGGCATTTTACGTTCTGGCAGGATGTTCTTGTGAAATTTTGATCACCAACTTTCTTCTCAGAGTGTGGAAACATTTTATTGACGGCTGCCTACATAAGAAAAAATGATCATCGTAATAAAATAAGGTAAATCAGGGCTCGCATGGAAAGATTTAAGTGTTCGTTCTTTCAGCGCGCTTCGAGAGTGATACGGTAGA